>NW_027411977.1:5096703-5340162 GCF_047663935.1 Musca autumnalis | reverse complement strand
ACTAAATAAAAAATTTCAGTCATTTCGGTGGGATATTGACGTCACAACCTTCAGAATTACGAAAATTTGGAGGTACCGTTCTATGGGGGCTATATGAAGGCGTGAACCTATACCGACAAAATTAGAAGGGAAACTCAAATACCCCAAATAACGAAGACCAAATACTAAATTTCAGCCATTTCGAAGGAATATTGAAGCCACAACATTCAAAATACCGAAAATCGGGAGGTACTGTTCATTGGGGGCTATATTAAAGCGTGGACCTGCACCGACAAATTTCTGGAGGAAAGTTTTATACCACCAACGAAGACTAAATACCAAATTTACCCAAAAATACCCAAAATCAGGAGGTTCCGTTCTATGGGGCCTATATAAAGGCGTGGACTTATACCAACAAATGTCTAGGGGGAAGTTTTATACCCCAAACGAAAACTAAATACCAAATTTCAGCCATTTCGGTGTGATAATGAAGCTAAAACCTTCAAAATAATGGATATCGGGAGGTACCGTTCTATGGTGGCTATATAAAGGCGAGAACCTGTACCAACTTATGTCTGGGGGGAAGTTTTATACCCCAAAGGAAGACTAAATACCGAATATCAGCCATTTCGGTGAAATATTGAGCCCACAACCTTTAAAATACTGGAAATCGGGAGGTACCGTTCTATAGGGGCTATATGAACGCGTGGACTTATGCCAACAAATTTCATGTGGAAAGTTTTATACACCCAACGATAACTAAATACCAAATTTCAGCCATTTTGGTAGGATAATGAAGCTAAAACCTTAAAAATACCGAAAATCGGGATGTGCCGTTCTATGGGGGCTATATCAAAACGTGGACCATTTTCAATACCAACCATCCTGCAAGTAATAAAAACTTCTGTACCAAATATTGACTCTCTATCTTTAAAATTGCGAGCTGTATCTTGATTTCAACAGACAGAGGGACGGACAGACGGACATGGTTAAATCGACATAGAATTTTACGCTGATCAAATATATATACATATACTTTATAGGGTCTCCGACGAATATTTCGATGCGGAAAGACAAATATAATTATACCCTCCATATTATGGAGGCGGGTGTAAAAAGGCAATAGGTGAAGTGAACCCCATTTTATATTATATATTGTATTATATATATCGTATCAAAGTTTGTAAAAACAACTAAAAATGTATTTCTTGTGTGATTTGAAACTCCTTTTTCCTAAAAATTATGTATTTAGGGATTTTTTATACCCTCAGCCTTTTGTTGTCAGTCAGTCTGTCTGTCGAAATCAAGATACCCTTTGCAATACTTACGATAGAGCTTTATAATTTAGTACAGAAGTTTCTATTACTTCTAGGATGTTTGGTATTGAAAATAGCCACGGTCCACATTTTGACATCTTGTATCTCCCGATTTTCGTTATTTTGAAGGTTTTACAATATATTACCGAAATGGCTGAAAATTGGCATATATAGGCATGTCTCAGATTCCTATCGGAATGGTTTAATACCTTTTTCCACACACAATGAAGCACCTCCAAAACTTGGTTTTTCAACGCGGTAAAAGCATGTTCTGACGGTTGCTCTCTGTTTCGGGCTTATACTAATACATCCATGATACGTGACCTACAACGATCTTAAAAACGTCCTCTGACGTACCGCGATCATTTTTCCAAATTTCTTGCATCGATCGACAAGGGATCCAACGAAAACAAACCTTTTTCTAGGCCAGTAGTGCGATTCTCTAACTCATTTTTTGAGTTACCGACAAAACTCGGTAGCATTAAAACACAAAATTATGAATTAAAGTTCAAATAAAAGTTCACAACACTGTTGCTGTCGGTAGAACTTTATGACTCCTTCTTATTGGTCGCTAATACCCTAGACAGACGGCAGCGTTAATTTGCATTAACTGCCTTAATTCAAATTAATTCGTGCATTATCCACATTCTTAATGCACAAAATCAAAGGAAATTTAAACTGAATTTAGCAATTTCAATATGGCAATGCTGTTGAAAATCAATTGTCTTTTGTCAAATTTCCATGTTTAAGTAATAAGTAGAGGTCCTTCGCGAGTAGAATAGCAGCTAATCGTTTTTCACGCCTTCTAACAAATCTCTTTTTCAAATTTTTATTTTCACAAAAAATTGCATTACCCACGTTACCAATTCTATCGAAAGTTATATCTTCCTCAAATGTTTTTTAAAGTTTTGCAATATTTTTATAATATTAAAAAGACTCAAAAATATCGCGAATAAATTAAATTTATTTTTGCTTCATCGTGGTGAAAAGATCAAAGGTAGAAAGTGTATTTGTTTCGCATATTTTGACGAACTTTTGTAAAGCTTCATGAAATGGTCTGCTGGGTACAAACAAACAACACAAACAGATGTTTCACAAATGCAGATGCTATCGTCTGTCAGGGTAAAATATTAATTCAAATTAGGACATTTTTAATGCAAATTAACTCTGCCATCTGTCTAGGGTATATCTTACCGAATAATATTGTTAATTACCGAAATTATAACCATTTTAATTTTACCGATTTTTGTCGGTAACTCTAAAAATGAGTTACAGAATTCCACTACAGGTGTTCATGCAATATCGAATGTTAGCTGGCAGAAGAAATGCAAAAGGTTGCCTATATCTTATGGTATATAACATGGCGATCTGGCATTATCAGTTCACGCGCGGCTTCAATGTTTTCTGGCACAACGGCCGTTTGTGGACGTTTTTTTGACTTCGTCATTGAGCGAGCGTCGGTTACGATTGAATTCATTAAACGAGTTTTCACAGTTCAATTCATTAAACCTGTGCTATACGGTGTTGCGTCATCGCCATACAATACGAAAATTTGTGAACATTAAATTCCATTTTTTTGGGAAATTCATTTTATCAGTCTCTCTAATGGAAATGTCAAATGTAATCCAAAAATTGCGGTCACCGTACTTATATCGGTTCATGTTTTGGTATAGTCTATATAACGGTATCTCCCGATTTCCGATATTTTGAGGATTTTAGCTAAAATTTTCAACCGAAGAAGCTGTAATTTGATATTTGAGGTTTCTAACAGTCACAACACTGCTTTACCAAAAATTGTTAACATAGGTCTATGTTTGGGATATTTGAAGTTCCCTGTGGTCACAAAACTTCTCCACCAAAATTGTCAGCATAGGTCTACACTCTGATGTAGATCCCCTGAAGACATTTTTAGATAGATTTCCTGATATAAATTAGGCATTTTGTGGTATCCGTGGTCGAAAAACTTTTCCACCTAAAATTACTGACAGGAAGGAAAACTAAGTATTCCATTTTAGTTAAGAATATTTTCTGGTGGAGGGTATAAAAAATTCGACCCGGCCAAACTTGTTAGTATTTCGTAGGTTCTTTGCCACTGTTTAATGTGAATTGTTAATACAGGAAAACGTTTTGGTCGGGGAACCGTGGCGGAAGAGTTTTGTATTTTCATAAACTAAAAGAAACTAATTGTTTCCATTTTATTTCAATACAACTCGTGATGGAGGATATAAAAAGTTCGGCCGGACCGAACATAAACCGTTTTTTTAGTTGTTGTGTTTGGATATTTCAGAAGTGTTCGTCTTCTCAAACACACTGTACAATCAACAAACTTGTTCGGCAACACATAGTGTAGTTTAGACTTTAAATTAAATGGCATTTCGAGAATCATGAAACAATACGTAATACAGTTAATATTTAATGTGAATTAACATACACACAGACATACACAAAAGCTTACTTTAACATTAATGCCTTGGATCAGAAAGGACCACACGCATTTACCTCATCTCATACCATTAATCAAGTGGAAAATTCATATTTTTGGAACCCTCCATAACATACATTTACACACAAGTATATACGTATGTATGTACATAGTACATACATATATAAAACCTCGAGAATAATTGTATATTTCACGTCATGTGATAATTAAAGGTTGTCGTTGGCCAAAATAAGATTTCTTTTTGGATTGTGACTTCCTTGCTCAGGTGAATGAGTGGGTGTTTGGACATTCTGACTGAGACGTTTGACAATTACACAATATTACACATTTTAAGACAAACATTTGCTTACTTTGAACGCAAATGTATGTAGGATGTAATTAATTATTTCGTACAATTGAATAGTGCTTTAAAGAATTCAGTTTTTCTAGTCGAAAGGAGAAATATAAAAAGGTGGGTAGTTTTCATGTGTCATAACGAAATTAAATGTTATCTATTTGCAATCATGTTTCTTAACAGGCGGCATAATATCTTACCCATAATATCATATATGTTGATTGTTGCAGAACCGCGTATAAATGTGTTTTTGTTTGTGTACAATCTTCCTGTTATGTTCACTGGCGGGGTGTGCATGTGTTGTATTTGTTAGAATATAGTGTGGCAACACTGTTCATTTTTCCATTGCCTCATTTGTTTATTGTTGTGCACTGAAGTAGAGCAAACAAGTGTGTTATTAAAAAAAAAGAAACGGCAATAGGAAGATAATGACAATGAACAAAATAAGGAAGAAGAGGACCAACAAGAGGAAAATGAGAGAAAAAGAGAATAAACAAGGAGGTAAATGCTTTCATCACAGCTCCATTGCTTAGTAAAGAGTGCAAAACTATGCACGAGAGACAAGATAAAGAGAATTGCATGGCTGTTGGCTGTGAGAGCGAAGTGTGTATTTTATTACTACCGTTATTGGCCATTGTTTATTTCCTGATTTTTATGTTTGCCTCAAGAATTTCAGGATTTTATTTCAACTATCGAAATCTATACTTTTTCATATCCATCCCTGCACATATTTGTTAAATGAAATTAGAAAAACAAATTTAATGGTCACGTTTTAAGGAGCTTTTCTTCCTTATACTAGGCTTTCCTGAAAAAAGAACGAGGCTAGACGATGGTGTTGCTTGGGACACACGAGCACTGCTGATTTCATGTCAACAACAATTCGTGCTGTGATTTTGTTGTTGTTGTGTGTAGTTTAAGCGCCTTTTGCCGAACTACCCGCTAAAATGTTGGCTAGCACCATCGCCACCACCACTATATTAATACCATCACGGGCAGTGACAATGACAGCAGCAACAACAAGTACAGTATGAAGCACTCCTCTATCTTCCCCTCCCCCCATTGGTAGGCCTCAAACAAAAAGAAGAACAAAAAAGGATATTAAGTAATCATTATTTCACCAACAAAAAAATCTCCTACATTTATAGGTGACCATTTTTGGCACTTTTTTCACCCATCTTTTGCACTTCGGAATTATACTCACTTTTGGTAATAGAAAGGGTAAATTTTTGTTGAGGTTATGACCAGCTTAACAATTTTCACATTTTCTTGGCAAAATTTCTATTTGTCACTTGTAAAATCTTTACTTTGTAATCAATTTACTGACAAGACAGACACTTTTCGCGCACACACACACTCATCATATTTTCATAGAACAATAGAATCGTGAATATTTTTGTATAGCAACAGTCGAAAACAAATAAAACACCAAAATTATTTATTGAATTCGATATATTTTCCCGTTTCTGCGTTTTTTCTCTGTTTCCGTTCTTTGTTTTTTCTTCATAGCTTCGTCGTCATTCGATATCAATTCTTGTGGCAATTTCATAGACAGACATTTACACAAATAGTTGTTAGAGAAATTTTAGTGAAAATTAAAAGATAAAAGTAGAATTGATTTTGTAGTTAAATTGAATTTATATTTTTGCACAGTTTCTGCGGATGTGCGTCAGTTTTTGACGTACCACTCCCTTCTACTGATGAATAACAAAGTGGTTTTCAACTGTTGGTTCGGTTCTCGTTTGCTTGCTCCAGCCATACAATGTTCGCCTCGAACTTATACTCTATTTTGAGGAAAAGAGTGTTATAAACATTACAAATTTACGCACTTGTAGCAGCTCACGGCGGACAGACACACAAACGTACAAGGCAATCATCGTACACGGTGAGAACTTGGTACTGTGATAGAGCACACGAAAGTGCTCAGTGATACCTGTAGGACAACAATTGTGTGTGGCAAAGAGAAACCACATTTTATTTTGAATTCAACATGTTTGAAATCACCACAAAAACAGGGTGGACGGCTGGCGGACTGTGAAAACAAGGGGTGGTGCGGTGCGGAGTAATGACGCTGTGTTGAGATAGTTTTAATGCATTACTCTGTAACTTGTGGCACTTTTTAAGAAAAGATTTACCAAAACCCAATCTAATCTTTTTAGATTTATAGAAACAAATGAAAGGTGCTGTTGTTCTTGCTCTATTTTCTCCAAAATCTCCAAAGTTCTTCGCATTTGGCAGTACTAAATTGCACTAATGTTTTTGTGACGCTTAAGCCATGGTGTGACTTTAGAGACTGCAACAAGCAACATCACACTTTAGAAAATGCAACCCTTCTTGAGACAGTGGATCCATATCAGAAAACAAACTTTACAAATATTCCAAAAGGGACAAAGTGTGTATTTTCTGTAAAAAAATATTTTTTAACTCAAACATAAGGGGATTTTATTTTTGTTGTCCCCGCCGTTTCTTAAAATATGTACGTAATTACTACAGGATTAAAAAAAGTATTTAAACAAAGGTGACCAAAAACAAAGATTTTCGAAGACATTTTCTCCTAAAGATTACAGTCTTGTCTATATAATTGTTAAAATTTAGTTCGTTTGAACGACTTAGTTCTGATGGCTTGTATGAAGACTCTACGTAAAAGAAATAGGTACTGAACTAGTTCATTACATTTTAACAAATCTACTAGTCTGCATTGCCATGTATCTATGAATCTTAAGTCTTCTGCTGGATTTGGCATATGCTTGATGATGAAATATTTCATAAGTATTTATTTTGTTGTTTTATTCTGTATATCAGGAATATTGCCAATTACATATTTCATATTCCATTTCAGAAAAAAAGGGTAAATTTTTTTCGCGCTACATCAACGATTTTTGATATGTAGGTTAAGAAAAAGATTCCCAGTACGAATGTGGTCGCGAACCAATTTTTGGTTGTTGCGGACAAATGTTATGGCGCTTTTATTTCGCTTTTTAAGAAAGAAAATATTATAAAAACGGTAATTATTTTATTGAGCACAATTGTTACAAAAAAGTTCTCTCGAAGTGACTTCAGCGAGTAGATTGCATAATACCTGCAAAATGTTACACAGAATTCGCGGAATGTACATAAAATTGCTAAATTATTGATTATAAGACTACTTTTTTCAAAATTAGGACCCATTTAGTGGTCATATAATTACATAAAAAATTTTTGTGGATCCAAACTTCATGGCGAATCAAATGAGACTGCAATCATAAAGATTGGTGTTATAGTTTGGATGTTACAGCCAAAATAAGCACATATTTTGGTCAAAAAATAATTTTTTGTTTGAAAAAATATTTTTTTCACATGCATTATGTAGTAGAAAATATTGTTATAATTTATAGGAATACTTCCTTCATTTTGCTTAAATCTCCCAACAAAATAGATGGATTTTGCTTTATTGACATTCATATTAAAGCTTTCCCATTAGGGAAGATAATTGGGTTGATGGGGATATATGTCAAAGCTTCTGAAATGGAAATAGAGGTCAAATAACCCATTTTTATTTATATGCATTTTTAAATACGTGTAAATCGCGTAATTATCAAAATCAGTTTGTCCGCATGTGATTTTCATGTACAGTAATACCGTATCTTTTAATTTGAATATAGTTTTCGAAATTTAATTTGGTGGCTAAGATGTAGCATCGGCTGCATCTTAGTGCCTAAAAACCTATATAACGTCGCTAACTTGCGCGGAGTGCGCATGCTTTTTGTCCGCATCCGATTTCAGTGTCCACCATAAAAATCTACATCGATATATATGTATTTCAAGGCGGTCAACGAAGAACCGTGGATGTAGCATCACACACTATTTTTTGGGATAAAATGAATGTAGCTCCCTTATCAGTGAAGTTTTCAAATCTCTGTTTCCGCTAAAACAAAGATGTTGTATTAGTTGTTTCATTGCAGTGGAAACGAACCGCAGAAAACGCGATAAAATACGCGATATTTCCAAAAACAATTTTAGGTGATTTTTCTACTTTGGATTTTCTTGTAACTCGCGTTTTAGTGGATGGATTTTCACGGAGAATGATTTATTAGATCCGGAACGTAAAAAACTAAAATGTGCAATCAAGTACGAGGAAATCGAATGACAATTGTAAAAATTAGGCCCGAATAATATGATTTTTAGAAAAATATTCACACAAAATTTCGTCATTTCGATACATATTTCTGTGAAGCTGTGGAGGCTACATTCACGATATACGTATCAAAAAGCTCAGAATCGCAAGTACTATAATCCTATTAAAGCCTTTTTGAAAAATCTGTTTGCGGAACGCGACTAGAAGAAAATGTCAAAAAACACTGTAAATTTGGCTTCAAAATGTCAGCGTCATTTATTGGTAGACGCTGACGAAATTTTGAAAAGTTATACATTATTGAGATTATCCTTATTTAGTTGGCTTCTACTTTTACTTTGACAGGAAAATTGTGAGAAGTGTGGTTTACTCACAAATCGAGAGAAAACAAAAAAAGACACGTTGGCTTCAACCCATTTTTACCCATTTTTTAACATCAATATAGCCACAGCTTCCACACAAATTATCTTTTAAGGCCAATATTTTTTGCCACGTCCAAAAACATTTCATTTTATCCATAAACATTTAATTTGTATAATATACAATCACAAGTCGCGTATTCTAAGAGGGTAAACCTTGGCTTCAGCTATGTTAAATTTTCAAAAATATTGGTGATATACACTCCGTTTCATTTCAATAGAACATTTCAAATTTGTATGTGTTACTTCATTTTAGTTGACATTAGTCGAATATCCTGCGATATGGTTGTATATCTTGTTTTGTACACTAATGAAGTTTCTTTCAACAAAAAGTGTTGCTTACATAAAGTCCCGTTATATTTTTTATGATTTTCTTTCAAAAAACCCAAAATTTGTACGGTTTGAAGTGTTTCACTGAACGATGTCAAACGATGTCTTTTATACTGGGGAAATAAGACGTTTTGAAGGCTGTGGCGTTTAATTGTCTACACTACGTTAAAAATTTGTCATAAGTTGACAGTTTCTTGTTAGATTTATAAAGAATTAATGAAAAACGAATGATAGAAGAGAGATGGTGCAAAATAAACTTGAACTTCTACTGAAATTTGGTTACAGTTCTTCGTAAAACTTCACCATTTGATATTCGAATTATTCCATTTGTAATTCAAATTATTCTGTTTGTAAGTCGAATTATTTTTTATTAATTTTCTCGTTTAGAGTTAAGCTTGATGATCGAAAATTATTTGAATTATTTTATTTGTAATTCACATTGTTTTATTTGTTATTCGAATGATTCCATTTGAAATTCAAACAAAAAAATTAAAACATTTTTGGTTCCATTGGTTTTTCGAAATACAAATAAAATGTTTCGAAGTACAAATCGAATTACAAATAGAATAATTCGAATTGCAAATAGAATAATTCGAATTGCAAATAAAACAATTCAAATAAAAATAAAATAATTCAAATAACAAATAGAATAATTCGAATTTCAAATGGAATAATTCGAATTTCAAACGGAATAATTTGAATAACAAATGATGTAATTCGAATAACAAATAGAATAATTCGAATTACAGATGAAATAATTCAAATAATAAATGGAATAAATCGAACTACAAATGGAATGCTTGAATTACAGAAAAATTTTATGAATTACAAATAGAATTCTCGAATTACAACTAAAATGATTCGAATTACATCTGAAAAAGGTGTAGTCATTAGCATGTTATGGCTAAATGCCATTTCCACGGAATTTATTTCAATTGATTGCGACACGTTATGTTTTTGATATAATAATTTGATATTTTTGCATCATTTATTATTGATTTAATTTGCATCAAAAGAAAGGTCAAGAGTTGGTTTTCAAGTTTCGTGTTCGTATTTGTCGGAATATGACCCCAAAATTTAAAATTTGGACCCAAAATTAAATTAGAATATTTTTCCACTATGGCCAATTTTATCAGATACATACAGTTGCGTTCAAAATAATAGGAGCGCCCATACAAAAAAAGAAAATTGTCAAAAAATATGGTTAAACTTACCCATTTTGGTTTATTTTGAATTTGTTTAACATTGTTGACATCCGAACAGTTAATTCATCAGCAGAAATGTGGCAATCTGTTTTAAATTATTTACTGTTTACACCAACATTATAAATCGTGTTAAAAGTTTTTGTTCAAAAAAATAGGAGTGTGGAAGAAAAAGGGTGATAAAAATAGCTTTAGTTGAGTTTAGGATCAAAATTGTCAATATTTTAGTTAACAGTAGTAAATCCATTAGATTTTATGCGATTTGATTGCTGTTTTAAAACAAAAGTCCTTTGGAGGTAGCCAAGAAACAGGCGATTGTCCTTGCAGAAATTGTTTCCATAAATTGAGCACTTATTGGGCAACTCAATGGATTTTGTAGACAAAAGCTTTAACGATTAGATTTGTTTGATGCTATGGATGTTATCTCTAACAATATATAATGATTGGTATCCCATAATTTGTGTATTTTGATCCTTGAGCCAAGTTTAAGGACAGTTTACATTAGCCCTTTAGGCAAGGATCGTCGAAAAAATCGTATTTATAAGGAATTTATTCCCCTAACCCCTTAGGATGCTAACCTTGTATATGAAATCAGTTTCGCTTCTATTCAAAAAATGTTTAAAACGTGAACGGTTGAAATGTATTTTGAACCATTTAGTGATAGGCAGGCTGGGATTGCACTAAGGTTGGTATACGCCGTAATATATTTTTCAATATAAACTTACGTTTTTCACTCAAAAATACTTCATGTAGGTTATTTTCATTAGAAAACTTTTTATTATACGATGCAAAACCTAATAAAAATAACCTTAGGCCAACTTCAAAAGTTTGTCTTTAAAATTTCCTTCTAAACAAAGCGTTTTGAAAAATGTCTCATATGTGCCAATCATCCAATTATTCAAAAATGAACCATATAATGAATTCTGCGTGCAGTTAAGATGCTAAGGACCTCAAAACATCACTTGATTGAGATATTAATGCCTTATAGATACGCTTTTTTAACCGATCCTTACGTAAAGAGGTAACGGAAACCGGCTTTAACTTGGCTCAAGGATCAAAATACACAAATTTCTGGGATACCGATCATTATATATTGTTCGAGATAACAGTCAGAGCATAAAAAAACTCTAATCACTAAAGTTCTGTCTACAAAATCCATTGAGTTACCCAATAAGTGCTCAATTTATGGAAAAAATCGCTGCAAGGACAATCACCTGTTTTTAGGCTACCTCCAAAAGAACTTTTGTTTTCCAACAGCCATAAAATCTCATAAAATCTATTGGATTCACTACTGTCAACTAAAATATAGTCAATTTTGATTTTAAACTCAACTAAAAATATTTTTGTTGTCCTTTTTCTTCCGCACTCCTATTTTTTTGAACAACAAATTTGAAGGTGATTTATAATGTTGGTGTAAACAGTAAATAATTTAAAACAGATTGCCACATTTCTGCTGATGAATTAACTGTTGGGATGTCAACAATGTTAAACAAATTCAAAATAAACCAAAATGGGTAAGTTTAACCATGTTTATTCGACCATTCCCTTGGTGTGAATGAGCACTCCTATTATTTTGAACACAGCTGTATATACTATCCTATAATTTTTATACCCTCCACCATAGGGTGGGGGTATATAAAGTTTGTCACTCCGTTTGCAACTATTCGAAATAATCATTGTAGACCCCACAAACTATATATATTCTTGATCAGCGTGCAATTCTACATCGATATAGCCATGTCCGTCCGTCTGTGGAAATCCCTATAGCGTCCGAACGGATTGACGTAGGTGGATGAAATTTTGAGAAAATCTATTATTTGTACGTAGGACTTTTGGTATTGAAAGCGGGCTATGTAGGTTCACGCTTTCGTATAGCCCCCATACAAAATGACGCGTGACGCGTCGTTGTTTTAAGGAATTTTTAAGATATTTGTCCCATTTTACCACCGAATTGGCTGTAATTTGGTATTTTGTGTCTCCAGAGGCCAAAAAACATTCCTACCAAAGTTGGTTTATATAGGTCCACGTTTTGGTGTAGCCCCCATATAACGCCCCATATAAAGTATGCGTCATTTTAATATATTTTCAATGTATTAGTCCCATTTGACAACAGAATCGGTTGTAACTTAGTATTTTGTGTTTCATATAGGTCCACGTTTTGATATAGCCCCATAGAACGGTACCTTCCGATTTTCGGTATTTTGAAGGTTGTGGCCACATTAATTCACCGAAATGGCTGAAATTTGTGGTGGAGGGTATAAAAAGTTCGGCCCGACCGAACTTATCTCTTTTCCTACTTGTTAAAAATGTTTATTAATTTCTCGTTGGAGTCGAGCTTAATGATCGATGGTTTTTGCAAGTGAAAAAGGAATGCCGATGATTCGAACCCACACAACCACCATTATGTGACCGATTTCGCCGTTGGTAGCAGCTCATCAGTCTTATCGGCTGTGCTTCTCTGTTATCGAACAGTGGTGAGCTTTAATCCTATTCCTTTATTGCTTCCACGACAAATGATTTTCAGCGCAGCCTTCGGAAATTAAGAACGCTAACACGCCGTGATAACACTTTTTCATATCCTAATAGGCAAATTTTCAATAAAATAAAAAGAAAAAAACATTTTGAAATTTTTTTCTTCACCAATTTCAACATTTGCTTTACAAAACCTATGGACTAAGTACTACGCCCTTAAGTAAGTGTAAACACCATAGTCAAAGATTAAACACTTCAAATCATGCTTGATCTTGCACAAAAATTTAGCATTGATATCTGACAAGGTCTTTCCAGAAGATGTAGTAATTTTAATTTTTCTGTAATAATATTTTATCGTTGTGTGTTAGGGATTCAACGAAATAAGATCCTCCGACGGTAGGCTGTAGCTTATTGTAGAAACGATCTGAGCTGTTCGCACTTGACAGTACATCATTTATTTGCTTTGTGCGCATGTTGCGAAGAAAGCTTTGTATGTTCTGTAGCCAATCCAGCTTTGTAAGATTTAAACTGAAATCTTCAATATTATGTTGTGATGTTAATTTATTTATCTCTGGTTTCCAAAATATCTGAAATCTCATAGTTTTTTCGCAAGTATATTTGGTAACCTGTCATCTTTGTAAATATACGACACTCGATTTATGCAATTTTAGTTGTTGTTGTTAAAGGCATAGAAGCCCATATCGGCGCCCATGTGCTGTCGGTGTGTCTCAATTTGATCACACACAACTAAACAAGAGAGCTTTTGTTTTTGTTCAATACACAATTTTTTCTATTACAAAGGACATCCCAACAAACCAATATTACTTGAGAAAATATAATAGAATTATAAATGCTTTTGTAGTAACTGGAGAAAAAACGAAACTAGATTTTCTTGAAATATTGAATGTGTATGCTAATTATTAGCTCTTTTGGTATACTGTAATGCGGCATGTAATATATTGACTGTTTTATAGACTACCGATGGATATTGCAATCGACAACGTTTCTCTCTTATACCCCCATTATTATAAGTCTTCTTTTGTTATAGTTTGGATTTACCGAACGGATTTATATCTTTCCGGTTAACATAAAGTTAAATGTGATGATTGAATATCAAGAAGGAGCTTTTTGGCAATAACTTTCAATGAAAAATTATATTTTTAATGCCTCTAAATTGGTTTATTTTGCGTTTTCAAATCCATCAGATAGTAAAAGAACACATATAATAATGGCCCATAATCTCTTTTGAACATTATTTCTTTTTTAACAATATAGAAAAAATGTTCTGTCATTTTGTTTTTTCATAATTAAAAAATCGTAGTTTGATGCGTTTCTTGTGCAAAAATTGAAGATGCAAAAGAAGAACGTGTTATGAGCTAAATCATAGAAAGGATGAATAATTTAAGAAGAATATTTGTAATATATCTGTGGTATGTATTGATACATATCTTGTCATTATCGCGTCATTTCATTAAAAGTCTATACATTTTATTTCAGGAACATTTGCATGATCTGAAGGACACACGAGAAAAACATTCCAAGGACCAGATGAACATAAGTCGCTGTATCAAGTAGTCAGACACAAGTTCCAGTATCAAGGATCAAGATGATCCTTATGTACATATACAAGATTATATTGTCATTTGTAAATTTTTTACAGTCCATGTAATAAAATAAAGTGTATCTAGTGCATATATGCATTTACCCATTTATCTGGCTTCAACTTACTAGTAATTTTGGCTATCATTTCTGACTACCGAATTGACTGGTTACTGGTAATGCAATGAAGGGACAATTGGGTTTCCCAAGACTATCGAATTGACTTGTTAATGGTAATGCAATGAAGAGACAGTTGCCTTTCACACGACTATCGAAATGGGTGGTTACTGGTAATGCAGTTGGGGCAATAGACCCCTTCCTATGGCATCCCCATGTAAAATTCTCCAGTCTGTAGCATTGCGAGTAGATCGGGTGCAGGCAATATTGCTAGTTATTCCCTAGTTACCCAAACAACTGGGGTTTGTGTTTCAAAACCAACACAATAACAAAATATATTTGTATTTGTATGGGCAGGCCTGGTTTAATGTATAATATTATCACTATTTACTCTCAAATAAATGTACCCAACATAAAAATCCTGTTAAAATAATGGGTTTTTGTAGTAATTTTTGGTAGTCGTAACTACCCTGTAGGAAGCATGGCATTTTAATTTTTCTGCAGGCAGAAAACTTCGCTAATAAAAAATTATATACAGTACCTCCAGCTTTTAAGTAAAACGGCGTGCAAAAAATTTTTAGATTAAATCCCGCTATGTTGCTCTCCGATTTATGAAATTTAGGTATTTTAGCTTTCATTTTAGTTTGTCAGAAAACCTCTTGAAAAAAAGTTGAAATTCGTAAGTTCATGTTTTATCCGATATTTTTTAATTACCCCAATTGTTTTCTTTATAAATCAATCGGTCTCCGAATCTTGAATATGTCCGACTATCGTTTATTTAGCTTATCATTTACTAGATTTAAAATTAATATTTCAAATTACTATTTTCATCACAATGAACAAATTTACAGTCATTTGATTTGCAACCACTGTACCTGGCTACAACACAAAAAAGCAACAATACCATTCGCATACAACAAGTAGCCGCGCAACATATGAGAGAGGATAATCACTGCAAAAAAACAGCTACAAGTGTATGAAAACGTCAATTCTCACTCTCCATCTCTTTTACGACCCTTATACTCACCACTGGCATCATAAATGTGACACCAACTGAGACATGTGATTTAGGACATGCGCCCTAAAGCAGCGACCTGTAAGCTTCCGGGTTTCTGCCCGCACACACACTTGTGGATTGTTTTATACTGTCGTTGTTCGTTTCTCAGAATTATGCCCTCTGCCTTACTCACCTCACTCGCCATTCATGTTGTCTTCGTCGTCGTCATCATCGTCCTCATGGCCAAGCAACAACGACAACACAACATCTTATCGTCATTATTATCATAGAATGAAAATCAGAAAAGCTAGTATTTGTTAGTTCGTCAGTCTGTTTGTTTTGTTATGTTTTCTTTCATTCTTCATTTTGTTATTCCCTTTATTTGTTTCAACGCGTGTTCAAATTTGAATGTATGAATGTATGTGAGTGTATCGCAGTTTGTTGCTATTGCTTTTGTTGTATTGTGTTTCCTTAGTTGCCGTACCCTTAGCGTTGCACTAGTCTTTTGTGTCTGCTGCACTAGCTTTTGTTGTTGTTTGGTCGGATGAATGGATGGTTGGTTGGCTGGTTGCCTCAAAAGCATGCAACCAACCACCCCATGCAACAACTCACTATCCATCCAGCCGCCACCCAAGCCAATCTCAATTAATTGCTGTTTTGATTCCTTTCTTTTGTGATTGTGCATGTCTGTTTGTCTGTCTTTCTCTCAGTGTATGCGTGTTCATTGACACATACAACTTTGATAGTTTTAAATAGAAATTGCAATTGTTTCGATTCCTTTTTGCATATCGTTTCCGTACCTATTCATCTTTGGTGTAATGCTTATGCTGAATAACGTGAGTTTTAGAATTTTTATGCTAGCGTCTATCATAAGATTAAATACAGTCTGATATAGGACCCTATGGAAAACTCACATGTGAAAAGCATAAAAAGCATTCTAAGGATAATTCGGAAGAAACCAGAATCTATAAGAAATCAAACAGGAATTAATGATTAAGATGAACAAACGAGCGTCTGACAGTGGTTATATAAACACGGAAAATTGGTCTTCGGAAGGTATAGCAGTGAGGATAAGCTATAACATGTTTGCAATTTGCCAAAGACATTTGGAAAGCTCTGTATCGGGAGTGTTATTATCGCGCAAATGCCTCTTCAGGTTTCGTAAACGTATTTAAGGATCGTCTTGACATTCAAATTGTATATCCGAAGATTAGTATATCTTCTTTGTTGATATCTTGAAATAGATCGGAGGATATCGAATATTGGTTTAGGTTTCATTATTCATAAACACGCATTAATGTTCTCTTCACCTACACGCTTTGTAGTTCTTGGGCTACGAAGTTAATTAAAAGTGTCTGTCCGTTCGATGGAGTGAGTCACCAGTCCCGAATTATTTGGAGTTCAACTGGTAGTAGTTTTTATACTACGAAGCCTGACTGGAGGCTATATTCTGGTACCGCGGGTGTCAGGAGCCCCTAGGTCTCAAAAATCTAGGTGCAGGAGCTTCGTGGTGGCTGTGGTTTATACCCAAATCACGGGTAGAGCTTTGGCTCAAATGTGGAGTTGCATTATAAACCGGGTGCCTGACCCATAGCAAGGTAGGAGTGCTAGATATGCTCCGCCCCAAGGGTAGGTAAACTTGTTGCGTTTATGCGCTCACGCGTAGTGAGCTATTTTATGTTTCCTCAGGTACAACATTTTAATGAAATTCCAACTTTAGTGGAGTAGAACTTATAGGGAACAACATAGAACAAAGCTTGTTATTCGCAAATAGATGTCCCCTTTAGCCCATTCCTTCCGTTAATACTTTTAACACTTAACACTTTTTATACCCTCCAGTATGAAGGGTATAATTGAATTAGTCATTCCGTTTGTAACACATCGAAATATTCATCGGAGATCCTATAAAGTATATATATTCTTGATCGGGGTAAAATTCTATGTCGAAATCAAGATACAGCTCGCAATTTTAAAGATAGAGAGTCAATATTTGGTACAGAAGTTTTTATTACTTGCAGGATGGTTGGTATTGAAAATGGTCCACTTTATGATATAGCCCCCATAGAACGGTACCTCCCGATTTTCGGTATTTTTAAGAATTTAGCTTTATTATCCTACCAAAATGGCTGAAATTTGGTATTTAGTTATCGTTGGGTGTATAAAACTTTCCACCTGAAATTTGTTGGTATAAGTCCACGCATTCATATAGCCCCTATAGAACGGTACCTCCCGATTTCCAGTATTTTAAAGGTTGTGGCCCCAATATTTCACCGAAATGGCTGAAATTCGGTTTTTAGTCTTCCTTTGGGGTATAAAACTTCCCCCCAGACATAAGTTGGTACAGGTTCTCGCCTTTATATAGCCACCATAGAACGGTACCTCCCGATATCCAGTAGTTTGAAGGTTTTAGCTTCATTATCACACCGAAATGGCTGAAATGTGGTGTTTAGTCTTCGATTGGGGTATGAAACTTTCCGCAGAAATTTATCGGTATAGGTGCACGCCTTCATATATCCCCCATAGAACGGTACCTCCCGATTTTCGGTATTTTTAAGATCGTAGCCACAATATTCTTCAGAAATGGCTGAAATTTGGTACTTAGTCTTCGTTGGGGGTATAAAACTTTCCGCAGAAATTTATCGGTATAGGTGCACGCCTTCATATATCCCCCATAGAACGGTACCTCCCGATTTTCGGTATTTTTAAGATCGTAGCCACAATATTCTTCAGAAATGGCTGAAATTTGGTATTTAGTCTTCGTTGGGGGTATACAACTTGTCGGAACAGGTCCACGCTTTAGTATAGCCCCATAGAACGGTACCTCCCTATTTCCGGTATTCTGAAGGTTGTGGTCTCAATATTCCACTGATATGGCTGAAATTTGGTACTTATTGGGTATAAAACTTCCCCCCAGAATTTTATTGGTATAGGTCCACGCCTTCATATAGCCCCATAGAACGGTACCTCCAGATTTTCGGTATTTTGAAGGTTGTGGTCACAATAATCCACCGAAATGTCTGAAATTTGGTACTTGGTCTTCACTTGGTGCATTAAACATTCCATATGGAATTTGTCGGTATAGGTCCATGTCTTCATATAGCCCCCATAGAACGGTACTACCCCATTTTCGTGATTGTGAAGGTTTTAGCCTCATTATTACACCAAATGAAATTTGGTACTTAGTCTTCGTTGAGGGTATAACGTTTTCTCCCAGAAATTTGTCGGTATAGGTCCACGCCTTCATATAGCCCCCATAGAATTGTTCCTCCCGATTTTCGTTATTTTAAGATTGTGGGCACAGCAACCCACCGAAATGCCTGGAATTTGGTATTTAGTCTTTGTTGGAGGTAAAAACCTTTCTGACTGAAATTCGTCGGTATAGGTTTCGATATAGCCCCGATAGAACGGTGGCTCCCGATTTTCGTAATTCTGAAGGTTGTGACGTCAATATCCCACCGAAAGACTGAAATTTGTTATTTAGTCTTCCATAGAGTTATAAAATATTCCATAAGAGAATTATCTGTTTAGGTTCGCGGGTGTATATATCCCCCACAGAAGCGTACCTCTTGATTTTCTCTATTTTGAAGGGGTTTTCCGAAATATCGGAAGTTTGGTATTCAATCTTCTCTAAATATTAAAAACTTTCCGCCAGAAATTTGTAGTTATAGCTCGAAGTCGTGATATAGCCCCTAAGGAACCGTGCCTCCCGAATTTCGGTTTTTTGAAGGTTAGCCACATTTTTTTACAGAACGTGCTAAAATTTGGTATTTAGCCTTCTTCATAAACGAAAGGAAACTTATTGTTCCATTTTACTTCAATACAACTCGTGGTGGAGGGTATAATAAGTTCGGCTTGGCCGAACTTAATGCCGTTCTTACTTGTTTTAATTTATTGAAATTATATGGGTAAAAATATGTGTTTTTGCATAAATTTTTTTAACATATGAATTTACTTGTGCGAGTATATTGCACAATTTTTGAACAATTTTTTCATAAAAAATGAAAATACATTTTTAAAAACTTTTTTGTAATTTATTGTATTTTGGTGAAAATTGTAAAAAAGAACAAGTGAGCCAAGGCTATAGTCGGGTCGGGGCCGACTATGTTATACCCTACACCACTACCCCTGTTCATAAGCTTTTGACTAATAAAATTCAAAATATTAAAATTGGGATAACTTAGCGCCTTTGCTCTGAATGTCTTCATTAACACAGGTCATTTTTTTTGAAATGCATTTTGCCAAACTTTTTGGCCAAAACCAACTTATAATACCCTCCCCACATAGTGGTGTAGGGTATAAAAACGTTTAACATTGACTTGTTATAAAACTACTAGACCGAATTTGATTGTGTTATCTGTCGTGTTATCTATCCGTTCAAAAGTTACAGAATTTTGACCAGGAAACAAACGATTCGGAACCACTGTACGACGTAGCCAGGTAGATGGTCCGGAGGTCTCGAATACTCCTCCTCCCCTTAATGACACTTTCTAAAAATTGTTTGTTTGGTTATTGAGCCCCAAGAAATGGTCTTGAGATGTACTTTTGTAGCTACTTCGGTCCTAAAAGGAGGATGGGTATTGGTGGTCTCCAGGTTTGAGATTAATATCTTTGGTTTTAACGAAACATTTTTCGCCATGATTGGGCACCCCAAATCATGTTGTCAGTGAATAACCAGAAAAAGAAAAAGATATATTTTATCAAATTAAGAAATTATTCCCTTTTTAATTTTCCAACAAGTTCTTTCTTTGTGGATCTTTTTATTCCTACAATGTCATGTTATATTTTATTTCATGAATATACTACATTAACTACACCAAACATCTATTCATATCTTTCAATTAGCCACACACACACACCTCATAATTTATCATGAGAAGTAAGATTTCATAACTGCCATCACAAGTGTCACACATGCCATAGAAGCCAAATCAAACAAAACTCTAACCAACCGTCAAACAAACTGGGCAACGATGAAAACATTCGCTGAATTATGACGAGTCAACAGTGTCAGATTAATCGGGCAAATAAACGAAGGGATAAACCTCCTCCTTGTCACATTTACCTGGGGACGACTAACTGGTCGAGTAAACGCCACAATGTCGTCATGTGTATATGGAGTCGTTGTATATGGAGTCATGGAGCGTATGAGCGATGTTATACGAGTGGAGTAGTCGTACAGAAAAGAGTACATCACTCAACTAGTTACAGAGCTGGTGATTTACATTGAAATAGAGACACGCTTAATTGCCGCTGTGTGTGTTGTCTAGAAAAAATGTCTTCTTTTATTTGCTTGTCCAGAATTCTGTTTTGTCAAATGTCCACATATGTTTATATATTTATATGTACCTATGTTTTGAACGGTAAGCTAAGTAAATAATTTAAATGGGTCTTAATTAACCATTAAAATGTGGGCAACATACAGTTAGTCAACTATATTATTGCAAACGATGAATTTTTAAGAATTTAGACGTTTAATTAGGAATTACTACTAGAAATTCTTTCAATAATGTTGGGCTTTTTGTAAATATCTGTTGATTAATCTGTTAATGACAACATCAAGCCAATAAATCCAGAAATCGGTTGGAAATAACAAAAACAACGGGCAAAAAGGATAGGTACCTGGTTTTTGTGGTGTCAACTAAATAATTGCAAAATGAATAAATGTGCAATAAAATCGTGGAGTTTCCCACGCGATTTTTTGCATTTAAGGATTTTTAAGATTTGTATGGTATGTGGACATGTAGATCCATAATTTTTTATCATAAATTAATTTTTGTGTGTGTAACATAGACGGTATATTCAGAAAAAGAGAAAGTCAGGTTAACGGTTTCGGAAAATATGCTACATTTGGTCTATTCCAATTATAATAATGGTAAATCCCAAAGAGAAATCCCTAAAATCACCTCTCGTAAGCTAAGAAGTGTATACAACATCATATACCGCACCGAGAAAGAAGCCAGGTTCAAACTGAGGGCGATACAGGGCAGGTCCAAAATAGTAACCTCACGAATTGACTGTAGAATGATTAAAGAAATTAACGAAAGCAGCACCAAAAATGATTTTGGAGTAAGTGTGTCACATGGAAAAGTCAGAAAAGTGGTACATAATAACAAACACTCATCACGAGAGACTAGGTAAAAACCATTGCCCTCCTATCACAATATATAGAAACTATTCCGACTTGTTATAGACAACTTTTCACGCCATCTTTAGTATTGAGATGGTGTTATATTTTCTGATGAGACTAAAATTATGTTGTCCTATCACAATGGACTTCAAAAAGTATTGGGAAAACCCATGAAACCCATGAAAAACAAAAATTTAATCCATACCGTAAAGTTCGGAAAACTGTCACTTATAGTATGGGGTTGTATACCAAGCAGTGACCTTGGTAAAATCCTGATTTTGGAAGAAACAATGACATAGGAGGTTTATTTAGATGCTTTAAGAAAATATTTAACCAAAAGCGTCAAGAAATTTGGGCCAGCTGACCCTGAAAATATAAACAAATTGCAATATAAGTACTACCAAGACAACGACCCTAAGCATAAATCTAATTTATGTAAGACTTGGTTGTTATACAACTGTACCAAAGTCATTTACACCCCGTTCCAGTGTCTAGATATTAACCCCATCGAAAATTCATAGGTACACCTGAAGGAAAAAATCGGGAATAGGTCGCCCACTTACCTGGGGGACTAAATAAAATGCAATAAAGAAGAATGGCTAAAAAATACCATTGGAATATGACAATCCGAAACTTATTTATTAAATTCAGATACGTTTACAAGCTGTTTTTAATGCCAAATGTGGGAATACGAAATATTAGAACCAACTTTTCGAAAAATACCGTGAAAGACTGAAAAGTTGTGAATTTTGCAATTCTTTAGTTGACAGTGCAAATAATGAGTTTTACTTGTGTAAACATGTGTAAGAATTGCATTGTTAACAACAATATTAATAATGATATTTATTTATACCAATAAAATGATGTTTTATTTAAAATTTTGTAATAATTTTGTTTTTGCAATAATTAAGTTGACTAATTGTATATTCCAGAAGCTTCTCACAGTAGATAGAGTACAACAGTTTTAGAAGTGCAGAACATAGAAATTTTTCTTTATAACAATTTCAATTATTTATCTTTTCACTAAAAATTTACAAAAATAGGAATGCTAAGAACCCTTTATCTGCCTTTATCTGGACGATATGAATGGATCGGTCCACAAGCCACACAGAATATGCTACAATCGCTTTATTTAAGAGTGTTATCTCAAGAAATTGCGTCCACCCAAAAATCAGCCATGAATTATATCGAAACGTAGATTCGACCAATCTCTGCCAGACGAAAATCAAATTATAAATGTTGGTCATTTCCGTAGGAAGATGCGGCTAAAATCTTGAAAAATACGGAAAATCGGACGGTACTGCTGAAATATATTACAACCCCTACAAAGACTAAATACCAAATGTTAGCTTTTTCTGTTGGATAATTTGACTAAAGTTTTCCAAAAATCGAAATGTACTGGGATGCACCGTGATGTAGTGGGTCTGCGCTCAGAAGATCTGCGGTTCAATTCCTGACATTACAGCAGGGCTTCGGAGTCGGAGTCTGGAGTCGGAGTCTAGCAAATTTTGCTGGAGTCGGAGTCGGAGCCGGAGTCGTGAAAAAAAGCTCGACTCCGACTCCGGGCAACAATCTGTTCTATTTTTATCAAAATTTGTCAAATCAATTTAAATTATTTAAATGATCATAATTAAAAAAAAACTCTTAATCTCTATTTTGACTACAAAATGCACATCGGAAACATTTGTGGGTCAATTGATTGGAATAATGTTTGCATGTTCCAAATATACTTAGGGGAGATCTTTTAGAAGATTTACAGGCCATTTTATAGAAGACTCACAGGTCTTCTCTTGTTGTTTTTTATTAGAAGTCATTTATGTCTGCTGTGAAAGAACCTGTTGGGCTTCTATGAAAGACCTTGTAGTACTTTAAGGGTAATCATACGAAAGACCTACTAGACTTCTTGCTGAATTTGTATGAGAAAAGTTAGAATCTTCTTTAAGACGATGTTCCTGCTATTTTTTAAACGACATATTCGGTCTTTTGAAGAACCATGAGTCCTTTATAAAGAAGTCTGTGTTTTTTTATAATAGAATAGTGTGTGGTTATCTATAAGTAAACCTACTTAACCATTTCTCTATCTCTATTTAAAGGGGATATTCCTATGCTATCCTGTTGTTCTTCGATGAGAAGAGATCAAATGATTTTTTGATTAAGTCGTGCATCTGGGATAAATTTGTCAATATATGTATGCTGAGGAATGAAAAATATTTAACAAATTGATGTTAAATTATGAGCATTACCTCTATAGGATGGTGGATATATAAATTTCAAGCACTATTTAATCATTTCCGATTGCCAGTTGGGCTTAGCCGTACTAAACGTTGGTTTTACTTGTATTCTTTTTGAGGTGGTAGACAAAAGACACTTTCCACCATAACTTGTCATTCCGTTTGAAGCACATCGAAATATTCGTCGGGAACGTTATAAAGTATAAAGATGTAAAATTGCCGCTATAGGTTTACGATTTAGTATAACGCCACGGCCCGATTTTATGTATTTCGAAGGTTTTCTTTTGTTACATTACGTGGTGCAATACGTAAAAAATAACTATGGACGGACAAGAATCCGAGATATTGTCCTTGAAGATGAAGAGTTATGTAGGCAAAGGCCTACAAGTGTAAATCAAAATTCTTAATATGGTATTTCGAGTCTCATTGGGTACATAAGTCAAATTCGGAAAATTGTAAATATAATCGTATGTCGGTGTTTAGGTAGAGACACCTTGTAACGATACCGTCCGATTGCAGTTGCTTTGAAGGGTTTTGCTACATGTTCTGTATTGTCAACGAGAAAACGAACAGTATAGGTCTATGTTTTAGTATCCTCCCAATGTAATGTATCTTGAAAGTTCATACTGAGATGACTGTAATTTAAGTTGTGAATTTTATTTTATCTATTTTCGGAGTCGACTCCGGAGTTGGAGTCGGATTCGGAGTCGAGAAAAAAATTGGACTGGAGTCGGAGTCTGACCAAAAATGGCTCGACTCCGAAGCCCTGCATTACAGAACATTAAAATTTTCAACATTTGCAAATCCCTTCAGTTAAATGCTGGCTTATATTTCCTCAAGCCATGAAAAAATTCTTTACAAATGGTGTCGTATGACACCCGTTTGATCTCGGCGATAAAAATTAGCTCCCATATCATTGAATCGACGTGCACTCATTGATATAAAAGAGGTCTCCCTTGTCCCTTCGGGAATGTTGTGGGAACATAGATATGTATGATGTAACGGATACTAAATTCTAAATGTTAACCTTTCCCATAGAATAATGCGGCCAAAACCTACAAAAAATACTGAAAATCGGGAGGTATCGTTTTATGGGGGATATATAAATAGGTAATTTCTAAACCAAAAATCCAAAGATTGGCTTAATACACTCTCTTTTGCGGTGGAGAGAACAAATAAAAAATAACCAGTCGGCTTTGCCGCCAGCTAAATATCCTCAGCCTGCGACCGAGCAAAAAAAATTAACAGAAGTGGTTGACCCAAATGTACTGCAAACAAATCTCTAATATTAAAAGTGACGTTGCTTTAACTGCCTAAAGTCTGAGAATATAAAGCTGGTACATGCAGAAATAGATAAACGTAGTCTTTCTTAGAACTTGATCTAATTTTGCGAGGCATTTCTCGTTTCAAGTGACCATTTTAAGACCTTAGGATTTTTAGAGCTTCTGGTTATTTCGTCCGGAAGAATGGACTTGCCCACGAAAAAACGAAACAATCCTCGAATTGCTACACTCAAGCCGAAATTTTGAACTTTTGTGATGTAGATACGTGAAGAAGTTGTCCGATATGGCCAATCTTCGAACTTGATTTAGGCTGAAGAGATATATTCAGATATGCAAAGGTTGGGCCAATCAGGTTGGTGCCGGCTGAGATTTTTTTGAGTTTTTGGTTCATTTACTCATGGAACCGTCATAATAAAACCTGTTGCAAAAAATGTTAAAACGATTCGAGACATGTCCTTAAACTACACGTGTGTAGCGTCTGGATCCATGAGTTCATATTTGAACCCGATCTCTATCTGGAAGAAATATGCCGAATTCCAAAGTTTTTACCAAATCGTTTACTACCTTCAAGAGATATCGTGAAACGGATTTCGTTCAAATATTCTCATAGTCTAAAGTGTATGTATTATGGTATCAATGTGTATATACCCTCGTTACTCTGACGTTGTGATTTTCTCAGGTTAGCGGCAAGTCCATCGACGACTGTTCGCGTAGAAGGGAAACACAACACTTCCATGTAAACCTCATGTGACGCAAATCATTACGAAATTTGTTAGTAGTTGCAAAAGCGCAGAAGACCGAAGAGCTAGGCTACATAGCAAACGTTTTGTTCAAGACAATCGTTCTGTTTCTACAAACCTCTAACTATCCCTACTAAGACTGCGTAACATATTATTTATTTAGATACCCTACAATTCCTCCTTTATGTATTTTTTATAACCTCCCCATAATCATGATTAATAGAATGCGTTAGAAATTCTCATAAATCTCAATTTTATTATTTTATAATGCCATCAAAAATATTGGGTTCCACTGTGCTTGTTATATCGCAACAACTAAACATATTTTGGTTAGCAACCAAGAAATGACACACAAATAGTTTCGACTATACGATTTTATAACCGCTGTTGTGGGGATTTGGGGAGAGAATAAAAAAAGGCAAATGGCTTTCGTTTTCCTTTGGTAATATGACATTTGACTATATAGGTTGTACATTCAGCTCAGCAGGTGGTTGCTTGGTTGGTTGAATGGTTGTATGGTCTAATGGCAGGATACATCAAAGGCTGGACGACGTTGACTCCCATAAAGAACGGAAATGAAAATTACAATAAATAACACCAGTAAATTGTTTAAAACAATGCTTTGCTATTCAGCTGCTTTGCTGTCAGTCAGAGTTAAGTCTAACAAGTAAGAACAGACTATAGTCGGACGGGGCCGACCATGTGATACCCTATACCACTATCCCTGTGCACTAGCTTTCCGGGCTAGCTGTTATAAGATGTGCATTAGAAATTTTACCAATTTTCACACAAAAGTTTTGATCAATTTAACCCGCTAAATATTATCCGATCATACCGTTGACTTGCACGCTACTTCTTCATCTCAAACCAAAACTACGTTTAAAATTTCGCGCCGATCGGACTATTATTGCGACCTACAGAGCGGCTACAAAATCGAGCAAAAATTTTGTTTTTGGTCCATTTCATCCCTTTAACATTTCACGATCATCGCCAAAAACTAATCAGTTCTATTCTGGTCCAAACCCGACCTCCATACTAAATTTCGTGACAATCGGTCCATAATTGCGGCCTCTAGCTTGATTACAATTTTTAATGGACGGACAGACGGACGGACGGACGGACGGACACACATCGCTAAATCGCTTTATCTCGTCGAGATATGAAGTTTGGTATACCACATGAGGGGTCTACGACGAATATTTCGCGGCGTTACATGAATTTTTGGGAAAACAAACTTATAATACCCTTTTCCACATTGTGGTATAGGGTATAATAAGTAAGACACCCGACCCAATAGCCTTAACAGGACACTAGCACTCCTTTATAGCTTCAGCAATTTTACCTTATACTAAGTGAGGGAGGGAAATGAAAGCAGATTTAATGGTATTTATGGCTTAACATTAAACGGTGTGACATCAACAAGTTACCGGTAACAACAGAACAACGACAGCAGCAGCAGCAAATGAGTATCTAAAGCTTTTGTGAAAATCTCTCTAACTCCATGTATCAGCTTAAGGGCAGAGCACAACAGCCGTGGAGGGATGTGGTATCATCACTGTCACACCTGTTTGTGTTAAAACAAAGCATTTTTAAGAAGTTGTCCCTTTATGGAGTGTCATTCGAAACAAGGGTACAAGACCTTTTGCAACCTTTTGGAGTAGTGCTGGTGGTCGGAGTTTATCCGCTCTCAATGTTTGTTCTTGACAATCCGTCCAACTGGTGCTCCGTGTCGTGTTTGTTGAAGTTTATTGCATCAACAAAGGCACACACACACAAACTGACGCAGGCAACTACTCCTCGTTCATTCGTTTATAAAGAACCAAAGGAAAAGAGATTTATTATCACAGCTTGACAAAGTGTTTTGTCGAAATTTATTTATATTTCAGCTATAAAACAAATAAAAGCACAGAGCGGAGCAGTAGAAAAAAACATTGGCTTTTATTTACCAGGCAACAACACGCAAACTATACTTGCTACTTCCATAAAACATACTCGTACATACATACATACATTTGTATGATGTAAGTTGTTGCATATCTGACGTGGCTCCTCCCTCATTAGCTCACACATACACTGGTACTCGTGGGCAAGCAAACAAATGTTGTAGCTTTTTATGAAGACAGAATAATCAACAGCGGTAACTGCTAGCGTTTTTAATGTCCTTGTTTTATTGTTTGAGTACTGATTTGTCCTTGGTTTCACGTTGGTTTTGTTATGAACTGTTATCAACACCATGCGATAAGCAAATGTTCTTTTTAACGATGCCGTTGTTATAAAAACTAAATGCAATGTCAATGAAATAGTGCTGTTCAGTCTTTGTGAATTGTAAGTTCTAACATGCAACATAAATAATTTTTCCTTGGAGACCAATAACGGGTCCCATGTGTTCCAAGTTTCTTATGGTAAATCTTTTACAATTTCAAAGCATAAAAGTTGTTACATCTAACGTATATTTAACAACAAATAAAATGTGGAGAAATTACTCAATCGTCAAATTTTCGAAATATATTGATGGTGGTAAGTTCGAAATTTCGATATCGTATTCTTCATCTTTTGTTATGCTTCTTAGCAAAAATCAGCCACATGTTACTAATATGTCGCACCAAACATGGGAGAATGTATGTTGAACAATCATAACTCCTTTTAATCACATTTGCGTTACTGTCCGATTGATATACAATTTTGAACATCAACTTAGTCTTATCCTCTTTTACTGTCAGACCCACCTTAGAAGATTCTTCATCGATTTTTTATGGTTCATGTACTTCTTTTTTGATCGACTTATGATGTCAAGGTCTGATTGATATAGCATTGTAAACAAATGTGATTTTTGGCGCAACGCCCAATATATGAAAATTGTTTAAGATCTAGATATACATACTTACCTAGTTGTACCTGTACAGAACAATTGTTCTGTAAGCCAAACTTCCTCTCCACTCTTTTATCACTTTTCTTTTCAATTTAGAATATCGTATTATTTGATCTAGGGTGCAACTAGTTTACCATCAGAGATTTGTCCTTCCAGTGCCGCCATGCGACCTGTATTTATATGCCTTTTTAGAGGTTCATCATCGTTCATCCCTTCGACATGTCTTAGTTAACGCAACCGTAGCGACTCTATGCGTTTACTATGCTTGTACCGTTGTAAAGCCGATACAGATCGTAGTTCATACGACGTCGATATTCACCTTAAACGAAGATCTAATCTAATTAATCGACAAAAATATGGTAAATGTTGATCTGCATCTCTAGGATTTTTACAGGATTTCCCACAAGGTAAATATCAGGTTAATTGTGGGGAATATTGGAACATCAAACTGTTCCATTCTTCCTTGGTGGAGGTTTCGGGTATCTAAGTTTGAATTTTGTGGCTGTTTACATGGAGTGGGAAATACTTTGCCACTGTCCTGATATGTTATCGGAATGTGGTTTTGCAATTGTGAGAATAGAGAGGAATATGCTACGGCTACTTGTTGTAATTGCAGCTTACGGGTGTCCCACATCCGTGGGGTATCTGTGTGAACTTTATTTACTACTTTTAATCGTGAATGTATCTTTGCTGCAACATGGTAGTGATCTGAGTCGATGTTTGGTCCTCGGAACGATAGTGCATCCAACATGTCTTTCTTCTGTCTCAACGTGATCAATTTTGTTCGATCTGGTGACAGCAAGGTGTCCTAATAAATGTCGCGATGCTTTGATCTGGTGCTCTTAAATATAATGTCTGTTGCCGTCTTTTTTGTCTGGATTGTCCGTCTTTTACGCCAAAGATATTCTCTTTTCATTGTGCTCATTAAAACCGCCTACAATATCTTTAAAATCAAGGGCAGGACACCGGTCATATGTTTCTTCTAAGCTCTCGTAAAATATATATTTGTTCTGCTCGTCTTCTTTAGGGGCATGAGCGCAGAAAAGACTGATGTTAAAAAATGTAGCTTTTAGTGAAAATTGTAGTAAGTCTTCCATTCACCTGGATGAAAATGGAGACCAGATGTTTTAACATCCGACTAACTACAAATCCCCAACCAAACTCATGAAACACGAGTTTGACAGGTCAAAACAGTGTGTCAACTTTAACTGTTGTTGTGACGTTTGTGTTTCTTTTTCTTTATAGAGCAGAAATGTAGACATACGCCCTGGAATATTCTAGAACAACCCAGCAAAAAAATCATTACCAAATAATAGGTTTTTATAGTACTTTTTGGTAGTCGTAACTACTTACAAAACCCCCTACTAACTCATTATTTTAACAAGAGCATATCGCATACTAGTAATGTAATAAACACGAAGATTCGTTGTAGATTCGAAATATTTAAATACCCCACAAAAAATACCATGATTTTAAAGTGTAATTTCTGATGTCAGTCGTTGACTACTAAGTTTCATACTCTCAGATGATAATGAGAGTATCAGTCTCTTTACCCTCGCCAACCAATATTCTACTGGCATAAAAACATTAATGTAAAATCCCAAAAGAGGTATCACTCTAATTCAATTACTAATCCATATTCACAAAAAACAGTCTATTTATATTTAAACGTTCATATTGTACATCAATAACACTTTATTCAGATCATATTAAAAATTTAAAAATACATTTCAATATTGGGATTATATATAAAAGAGCTAATCTTTAACGATAATGATTTGTAGAATGGGTTTGTATATATTTAACATCATAATTCAAATTAAGATTTTTCTTTTCATATGCTTTTAATAAGCCTTGTAATTATATGATTAATTTTGATATTCTTTCAATAAGTTTATATGGGTTATCTAGGCTAAATGGTCCTCAAAGGGATAAATTCGTATCTTTGAACTTATTTTTTGTACAACTCAATAATTAATATGTGGCGTTTATTATCCATTAAATTTAAAAGGATTGATGAACGAAGTTCATATGTTAAATAGAATGTTTAGGAAATAATAGTATAAGACTACGCCGTTTGTATATTAACAGATTTTTAGCTTAGCCACTAATAACGTAAACTACTAACGAATGAAAATGACCCTTAAAGGGTTAAATTAAGTTTCTATGAATAGATCTTATTGATCACAAGCGAATATTTTATCAATGCAAACCAAAACAAATATAAAAATAAATATACTAGAGATAATAATGAATAGAACTACATTGCAGGTTCAAAGAACAACAAAAAAACAAAGATTGAGTGGAACATTTATTCTCACTGAAACATGTATGAATACTGAACTGCCAAGCAATAATATTTCTATTATATTCTCTTTAAAAGCAATGATCGAGAAAGCAAACAAAATCAATATGTATATAAATCAAATAATATTTGGTTTCTGTTTTGGTGCTTACCCCTTTACTCCGGTCTGCTTGAAGGCCTCCTTGCATGAACTGGGTGTAGGTGTGATCTCTTCATTTAAGAGAGTTCGAAGATGTTTATCAATGAAATTTACGCATTACTCTATGTAGGTAGAATTTTTATGATGTAAGATACTGAGCGTGGGAAAAATGTATTTGGAAAGTATCCCTTACTTAAGTAATATTCATTTGATTGATGAATTATATTATATGTGTAATATGATCAATTTCATGATAATATATCAATTGAGGTGCATTAATTCCATTGAATAAACAAAAATAAAACTATATTCGTTCGATATGCAAATATCACTATAGATGCTATTTTGCACTTCCGTGATACTTTTTAAATTTTAATATTGGGACATCAATGTGATGAGTTCTGGAACATAGCCTTTTACACTTGTTGAATTAATATTGTGGATTAGGATATATCAATCCGGTGATGATATGTTGAAAATGTTTGAATCACACAACGACAACTTTTTATTCCCAAATTCAGTACGGCACAAACAATTAAGTTTTGGTGTCACTGTGTGATTATCGTATGTTTGTTATTAACGTTTAGTAGCACTGGTAACAAAAATGGAGACAATGACGTCATCAATAAGTTTGGTTGAAGTTAGATTTTTTTTGAAGACTGGATGTTGGATTTGTTTACCACACTGCCTTTTCAATAGTCAAATGGATGTGGAGGTTGGACACATAAAATAACAGAATCCACGAGCACAGGTTTCGAAAAAACCAATTATATTCCAATGACAAGGGCGTCTACCAAGGAATGTATTTGGATGTTAAAGGTGTCGGGGTTGCATTAATGCCAATATGCACTTGGCACAATGCAACCATTTACAACAGGGATTGTCTGGACGTGATGAAACGTGGATATACAGTTTGTCAAGTAATTGTTTTCGAATCAAGAAAACTAAAATTTTTCTGTATTAATTTATGAAAAATAACTGAGAATTGTGACAAAAATGTCGGGTTTTTTGCAAAAAATAGTTGGTCGACTTATTTAAGACAATATAGGATGAATAAATAAAAAATTAACCCACGTAGTCCAACAAAAAGTAACGAAAATCAATAACTACATGTAATGCAAGTTGTCAAATAAATGTTTTCGAAATGTAGTGAAGTTCCGAAACATCCCATATTTTTGGTAAATTCTTGAAAATCATGAGATTTTATGAATGTTATTCTTAAAAAGGGTTAACTGCTAACAAGTATCAACAATATTAGGCATAGAATATCCCTACTAGGAGGGTTACCATATGGACCAAGGGAGTACCAGGTCATATTACATGTAAACAGGGTCCTATAGGTCTTAAACCGGGAATATCAGAAAACTAAGACGTTTTATGAGTTTTTTAGTTCACGAGGATGGGCTGCCATCAAATACAATAAATATTACCTACAGGATAATTAGATCAGAAGGGTTGTCAGATCGACTAAAAAGGTACCAGGTTATATAAACAGTGAACGAGGCCACCTGGGCCCCAAAACAGGGCACCAAAGTTTGTTTTTTTACTTAAAATTAATTAAGAGATAATGGCATTTCACTAAACAATCGGAAATATTGCAATAGGAGACCAATATTGCTCAGAAATATATGGGGTAAAGGTTTCGAAAATTTTCAGAAATGCATACTTCGACCTATTGGACACATTTCGCGTACTCTGCAGTACTACTGTAGTAAATTTTTAAGGGGAAAATTATGTTGATAGGTAAATAATGCTTCAGTGTTAGCATGGAAGCAAAAAAACTTGGAGAATTCCTCTGAACTGGCTATAAACAGTTGAAATCGGAGGTCTATTAAAAATCAGCATAGACTGACAATATCTTATGTATACATTTCTAAGCGATTTTTTAACTTTTATGTCATATTTTGGTTTATGTTGGAGAACTCCCTTATCCCTTAATTCAATTTGAGTTAAATATACAAATTTTAAGCCCTGATTATGGATCCAGGAGGCCTCGTTCACTGTTTATATAACCTGGCACCTTTTAGTAGATCTGGCAACCCTCCTGATCTAATTATTCTGTAGGTAATATTTATTGTAATTGATAGCAGTCCATCCTGGTGAACGAAAAAAATCATAAAACGCCTTAGTTTTCAGATATTCGCGGTATAAAACCTGTAGGACCCTGTTTACGTGTAATATGACCTGGTACTCCCATGGTCCATATGGTAACCCTCCTAGTAGGGATATTCTATGCCTAATATTGTTGGTACTTGTTAATAGTTAACCCTGTTTAAGTATAACATTCATAAAAGGTCATGATTTTCAAGAATATACCAAAAATATGGGTTATTTTGGAACCTCCATTAAATTTCGAAAACATTTATTTGACAGCTTGAATTATATGTAGTTATGGGTTTTCGTTATTTTTTGTTGGCCTACGTAGACCAATTTTTTATTTATACATTCTATCTTGTCTTTGATAAGTCTACCAACTATTTTTTGCAAACAAACCCGACATTTTTATCCCAATTATAAGCCATTTTCATAAATTAATACAGAAAAATTTTAGTTTTCATGGTTCGAAAACAATTACTTGACAAACTGTATTCTGCTTCCTTGCGCAATACAAAATTTTTAGTGGCCAAATTCGAAACTGGTGATGCGTGGATATTATCTGCTTCCTTGGGACAATGCCAACGTTTACAATGGGCAATCTCCGGGGTTTTAGCAGAATGGAGATAATCTGCTTCCAACAATTGCCACCAGAAACTTTCCAACGTAGCGCACAAAATATTTTTATGTCGAGTTTGAAGCGGTATAAGCTCTAGGAGACGGTTTCTTCCAATTACAGCACCAGAAGTTTCAGGCAACTTTTTGCAGACAAAATATCAATCTAAAGATGATATTTTGTTAAAATACATTTCACTTTCAAAGAATTGCACTTTATAGTACTAACCTTTCTGTGTTAGAATTCGCTTGAAATCAGGATGGATGTTAAATATAAAACTTTAATTTGATTCAGACAATTTTTGATCTTATAGCTTCAATGGTTTTCACAGAAAGGAAGTAGCTAAAATTGTCAAGTGATATTGATACTTCTTTTAGACTTGAGAAACTTCAAGAAGAAGGGGGAACGTCAAATGTGGTAGAACGATTATAATCGATCGATAACAAACCTGTAAGGGGTCAATATGCAGTACGGATTTGACAAAATGTTGGTCACGGCAATTCTTAATATAAGCTATATTTTTTAAATATTTTTTCATAACTTATATTTTAATGAAAATTTTATTTAGAAAGGATATTTAAGGATAATTCACAAAATTTTGTGCTTAAAATTGCAATACATGCTTGACGAACGTAATGTGTACGTAAGGTACGTCATGCATACTGATCATCGTCATGCAAAAATCAAGTGGATAAATTGTGCTGTGACAAGATCACAAGATCGATTCATAATCAAAACAAAAACAATGCATAAGATCTTATTGAATAGAGGACCAAAATATATATCAGTGTATCAACACAGAAATCCAATGCCAAAAATTCTGAATGTGAAGATCATGATAACTTGGATAAGATAGAAATTTCAATATGTTGCGGATTATTTCCAGATGTTCCGAAATTACGGTGGTTTTTGTGGCAGATTTCGGTGTCGTTTATAAAATCTCGTACTCTTACTTAAAAGTGAAATTATCAAAACAATGGAATAAAAATGAAATAAAGTTGGGAGATGAGAAAGAGTCTGACTTCTACAAAGTGATGATTTCTTCAATATGAGGGGTGCAGAACAGTTTTAGTTCTATGATATGGCATTTGCGTGTTGTTTACACTGCAACACTGCTTTGTTTAGAGAAAGTTTTGTGGACAAAAAGGGGCTTAGGAAGAAAAAAATACTTGCAACTATAAATGATTAGGAAAGCAATATTGTCTTGGTGGAATACCGTTTACACAACTTGCGGTTTTATTTCTGTTTGAAATAAATGGTGTCATAAGTCGTTTTTGTAGACTATATGGTTTTAAGGTTTGTATTCAATTTTGCAAAAAAAAAAATTGTTGAAAACGTCCATCACAGTATTTCTATGACCACTAAAGTTGAAAAATAAATTAAAACAATAAAAAAATGTGTTTTCTGAGTTATCAATTTTTTTCTACGATCTTTACTTTATCTTGTGTAAAATTTTCATGCTGATATCTCTAAAACTCAAGAAGTTACAGCTCATGTACTACGAGTGTGGCATAAACCAACAAAAAAGTTTTTTGAGTTTATGCAGCACTAAAACACTTCCAATCATGCTTGGTCTTACACAGAAATTTAGCACTGATATCTGGCTAGTTCCTTGCTAAATATGGTCCTAGTAGTTATTTTATTTTTTCTGTAACAACCTTTTTAATTTGGGATTTCAAATTTCCATCTTCAACTTAAAACGCGTTGTTCTCGAAACGTGATTTTTTGAGATGTGTCACTCCTTGAGTAGATGAGCGATATGTCTATTTCTAGAACAGTTGAAGTGGAATTTGTTTTCAATTTTTATTTTATTTTGTTCTCTGCTGGTTCTGATCATGCGAACTTCTGATCTGTAGCCGAACACACTACAAAATGTGCTACGCGTACGAACCTTAAGTGTTGTTTAAACGCTTACACTCGCATGCAGATTTGTAGTCGGACATACCCACTCTGTGCCACCGAACACATTACATAGTAAGTAGTGAAGTAAGTGGTTTTACCATGTTATAAAGTAGATTTTGATATACATTTATGTTAAGTGCTTCACATCAGATTATCTTCCTTAAAATGTGGAGAATGTTCAAACCAAACCTTTCAATAGTCGACTTGTTCCCGACAAAAATAACGTTATTGGATCAAAAATCAAGGTAAGACATTTTGACGTTGTTGTTATTTTTTTGAAGAATATTCATCTTATATAAATTCGAAGCACTTTGTCCGTCAATGGTATCTATGTCATATTATTTTAAGAAATATGATATAACTTCGCGATTCCTACTGATATTCGGAGTTTTTTAATTATTTATGAAGTTAATCCGTCCCAGCAAAAATCCTCATTACAAACCTCCTTTCCCACCCATTATTTTAACAAGGGCATGTCGCGCGAAATATCTGGTTATTTTGTAACCACTGAAATAAGTAGTCAGAATCTCCTCAGTATCTACTTATTTCAGTGGTAACAATCTACTTTGTTCAGTGGTTACAAAGTAACCAGATATTTCGCGCGACATGCCCTTTTTAAAATAATGGGTGGGAAAGGAGGTTTGTAATGAGGATTTTGCTGGGGTGGATTATTTGGTGCTTTCTTTGTTGGAAACTGATTAGGAAACCTTGCTTGATCGAAAATCGGCATTAATGCCTCAAAAATTCGAGATATTTTTGGATTTGATACAGGACATCATAGACTTAAATCGTCACAAAATTAAAATCATAAAACGAACCTATGTTTTATGGTAAATGAGCTAAACCTAATAAGAATTTAGATCATCTATTCTGTTGACCAATTATCTTAAATCAATAACATCAACTTCGAAGAGAAACAATAAAAAATAATAATTTTCTTTACCCACTGTGCTAATTCTAATCGTCAAGTATTTTTCCTTCTGTTGGGTTTATTGAAATAACTTCACATCGGACTAATCAATTTGAAATTTGTCAACGTCAGTTGACAATTACTGTTACCATAACTATTATAACATAGCGGAAGCGTTCCATTTAAATTGCACTAGTAGTGGTAGTAGTTATATAGTGGTAATGGTGATGGTAAGGTGTGAGGTGATGATGTTGATGGTAAACTATTTAAAAATGGTTCACTCATTAACTTGTGGTACAATGCCTTACAACGTACATATGTATGTATGTATGTGGAAGGACCAATGTAAACGCCAACTACAGACTAGTACACTCATACCTAGACATTCCTGGGGCCCATTGTTCAACACGCTAAACTAAATGTAATGGTAGAAGGTGATTGTGTGCTGATAGAGTGTTAGAAGACATTGTTCTTGTGCGAGGGTGGACAGACAGTTTGAACGAACGGACAGAGGAACGAACCAACAAATGGTTGCTTGCTTGCTTGGCACAAAAGTGCTTAAGTAATAATGTTATAAATTAGCGCAATTAGTTGCTAGAGTATTTGTTAAATTACACCAACTTATGGAGGGCATAAATAATCGTACTAATGGTCAAATAGCGGTTGATTTAAATGGGCAAAGGGAACAACAAGGAAGAAGGGTAAACAAACAACATCTAGAAGGCTATTCAATATAACTTCTCTATGAGGAAAAAGTCAAGTATAGAAAATACATTTTAAAATATTACTCGATTTTAGATCAATTTTTATGTAAATGCGGGTCGCTAAGAACATCGGCGGAGAAGTCTCCCTTGTCTCTTCTCGGATGTTTGTGGAAAATTTATTACTGAAACATCCTATGGTTACAAATCTAAAATACACAATAAATCTAAAATAACTGATGCTCCAGCAGCCACAAACCGTTCTTTAGTTTACCTTTTAGTGCTTCAGAAAAATTTTGCAGCGCAGATAAGACGATCACTTCAAAGGGGTTGAATTGAAGTAGATAAATAAGTAGTTACTCTCTGGTTACTTCAAGTCGTAACTACTTATTTATCTACTTTTAGTTGCCAAAAATAAGTACTGATTCCCTATGACATGTCCTTGTTAAAATAATTAGAAAGTAGATCAATTTGTAATGAGTATTTTTTCTGGCAGATTTGGTTAAAAAGTTCGTAAGGAACAATCCTTTTAATGAAAAAAGAATTCAATTTACAATTAAACTGAATTAACTGTGTTGTTTCAATAATGTCGTAATAGTGACTTGTATAAAATACTGACAAACAATTATTTCCATAATACATATCATTTACATACTTATACCAACAATTAAAAACTAAACCCTACGTAATAGGTATATAGTATTATAAACACGATTTTTCCTCTTTACACTTACATTCCTTACAATAAAATACTCATATAAATAATACAACTCAAAATTAATTCCTTTTTAATCCATTAATTTTTCTTTGGTTAAGCTGAAAGTTCCATGTACATCTCAACTCCACCAAATTTCCAAATTATGTTAGTGTGTCTTTGTTGCTGCTGCCACCGCTGCCACTATTGTTGTTGTTCTTCATGTTTATGAGCAAAAGTTTTATCCACAAATTGTTAGCCATTTGTTGTTGTTGGTTGATGCATTGTGGTGTGGCTCCTTAACGACATGAATTCCGCCTTGGCATTTTAGTTCAGGCTCATATTTTATGTGAGATATCGCCGCTGATTTCACCGAAATGCCCATAAATTCTGCTTAAATGAAATTTTTGAGTGGATTGGATTCAAGGCAAATTTATTGCGGCACAACTAATTTGGCTAAAGCTAAAATTCTACATGAAGAGATAAGAACGTGTATTAATTAATCACAAAACTTTGCTCCACACTCAACCCCCCCGTGAACAGCAACCAAATTGGTCAAACATAATGCGACCGGGTGATGTTTATGGTAAATGTTTTAATTATCAGCATCGGCATAGAAGAAAGTGCTTAGCTTAAATAGCCAGTGGGCTAAAGTGTGGTTTGTTAATGAGTTCAACAATTTTTCGCATTGGATATAAAATTGAAAATAATTATTTTTAATTTCAAGATCATTACGCTTCTGCATGGGGAATTCTGTTCTTTTTTCCTAATTGGGCTTATTTGTTTAGATATATTTACGATAATAGTTTTAGTATCACGGTAGCAGAGGTCTCCACCAAAGAAGACATGGTATGATCAGGATGGCTACGCGTATCGCACGACAGAGGCATCGAGAGAAAAGAAGATATTTTAACATCTGACAACTACAAATCCTCACACAAACTCCAGCTTTATATCATGTTACCCAAAGGTGTTGACGTGAAGCCTTTTCCAATTTATTCTATTTCTTTTATAAATATTGCAGGTGCAGATTCACAGACCGTGGTCCTTAACACGTTTAGAGGAATTTGTTTCTTTTTTATTATTTTCATAGTAGGATGTTTTTTATGCGAGAGAAAGGTATGGAGAGAAGAGCAAAGTAATTTGGTAACAGATACATATAGTAGATTCAGGTTATAGAAAGAGCATCTTACCATACTTTTGGTATTCAATAGTAGCGACGACGAAAGAAGAGGCGTAGTTAACTAAAACCGGCTGAAGAATAATAAGCCGCAGAAACCGATGGCTTTCCAGTCGAACTGTTCAAGACCAGATCCACGAGGCTTATAAGGTGTATCCATGAGCTAATTGACATCAACTAGCTCAAAATATAGGGAAAAAAGTCTGCTCCAAATTGCCTATAAGATCTAGAATATTGTGTTCCTGATATTGTATTAATTCTAGAAAAGTTCCAAGATATGCAGATCGACACTTACCATACTTTTTGTCTATTATAAAACCGCCTTTGACAGCCCTATACCTTTAAAAGTATTCCAAGTCTTGTTTAATTTTTGCATTCCCAATGTCCGATCCTCAGGTAAAATAGAAAACAATCTCTCCTAACAGTTTATTACCAAAAATATGCAGAAGGAATCCTTTCGTGTGATGTCATCAACATCCTGCTGGAAAAGATTATACAAGGCTCAAGCAGTGTTTAGCTTGCTGTGTTAGAGAGTAAAATACTTCGAAAGATCTTCGAGCCAATATGCGTTGATGGTAAATGTCGACGTCGTATGAACCACGAGTTATGTCTGCCATACAACGACATCAGTATAATTAAACGTATCGAAATACAAGGATTGCGTTGACTAGGCCAAGTCATAAGAAAGAACGATAATGAACCCACTAAAAATACGTATAAATGTGTGCCGTATGCGGTACACGGTTTCGATGTAAACAATGGAATACGGGTTCAAAAACCATAATATTTCAAATGGAGGGGATTGGAAATATTTTCTTAGTTCCCCCTAGCAAAATTAATTGGATGTAGTGCAATGTACACTAGTTCATTCACGGCATGATTTGATGCAGTTCTAACGGAATCATGAAAAAACATCCAATCCCCACATTCGGATACGATCCAACGAATGACATCCATTCTTCACATTTTAACTGCATTCGGATGCAGTTCAATCAATGTCGTGAAAAATGCACTCCAATTCCTTAATTGGGTGTCACCCTGGTGAATTGGTACGCGCACCCGCCTTGCACACATAAGGTCGTGGGTTCGAATCCCCGGCCAGGCAACATCAAAACACTTTTCAACGGTGGCAAAATACCCCTCATTAACGTTGGCGACATTTCCTGAGTATTTCTGCCATGTTAAACTTCTCTACAGGTGGTGCCTTAGGACAAGCCATTCGGACTCGGCGATAAACTGTAGGTCCCATATCATTGAGCTGATATGAATCGGGGTCCACTCATTGATATGAGAGAAGTCTCCCTTGGCCCTTATGGGATGTTTGTGGAACAATTATTATTATTCCTTAAATTTTAACCGCATTCGGATGCAGTTCAAACGGAGAGGTGAAAAAGGCACTCCGTTCTTTACATTTTATTAGTAATTGTTAGGAGTCCCTACAAGTACATAAGTTAGTTTGTACATTCCTACAAGCGCACCGGCATCAATTCTTACAAAAACATAAATGCGTGTTAAAATTTCCAAACATTTTTTATTATAAAATAAAATAATTTTCGAACGTTTTTGTGGCAATTTGTGAGAAGAGAATTGTTTAATGGAGTGCTGTTGGAGAACTTGTCGTACTCTTAACTGATGATGGGAAGACAATATAGAAAAATACAAAAACGCCTTTATCATATGATAACAAGAACAATACATCTTGGATTAAATGGAGAGGCAGATCAAGGAGAATCTTCATGTTCTAGAAGAAGAGGTCCTCTTCCAGAAGAAGAGGTCCAGTTACAAGAGAGAACTTCTAGATCAACAAGCTTATCAAGCGCGTTTGCAGCGCATTTATACGGCTGTAGTTGCAGATAAGCAGCTACAGTTTAAATGCGATCCTCGGAGCACATCCCCCATTAATCGCAGCTGGGGAGCGTCATCTGCCACGATAAACCATAGTAGTTTTGGCTCAGCTACGCTCCGGAAAGTGCAGCCGTATAGACTCCTATTCGGCAAGGATCGACGACAATGTACAAAACATCCCAGCAAAATGTTCGATGCCAAAGATGTCATTCAATCATGGGTGTAAGTGATCTGGCATGTCATCTTTTTAGCATTTAGAAAAGTAGAGCAATCTACCCGTGTGTCCTAAATGATGTATAAATTTTCAAAATGATGTATTCTCTCTCCTAACAATTTACTTACTGCAATCCTTTGCCGACTTATCCCCATTGTGGTTTATTAAAATTATCATTCATTTCAGTATAATTATGCGTAAAATATAATTTCATGACAACTTTAAGCTGATAAAAGTGAAAAATGTTTTTTGTCCGACATTGATATCCATCCCTTGGCCCCACACTGCTTTTAGTAGCATTACCTTCATGTAATGTTAATGCACAGAGATTCTTCATTTGATATTGATAAATGTAATATCCATCCAGTGTTACAATTCAGATATCCTCTGTCAACTTCATTGTGTGACGACTGTCTGTCCGTCCGTCGAAGGGACGCCGTTTCCCCTCGGCGACATTGCTGCCATCGATGTATTCTTACATTCATTTAATGTTAATCGAATTCTGCTGTCATATTGATGTTCCTTTTTGTGCGATTATCTGTCTGATTGCTTATCGCTTTATCATTTTCATTTAATTTCCATTCCATAAGCTATGCCAGCCATGTTATTGCTACTCTAGCTCCGATGATACTTCTGATGCGGCTGCTGCTGCTATTTTCACATCTCGCTCCATGATGAAGATAGGATGGATGATACGACGACCGTCAGTCAAATCAATGGTTGAATGACGACGGAGTGTCCTTTATGTATGGCTAAAAAAAGGTAATTGAAAAAATGAACAACGTGCACACACGAGCATTGTAACACGTATAGCACCACAGTTGTAGCAGAAGATGATTATTTTCTTATAGTTACAACCCAACAAGGACAACGATATATTCTCAAAGACAGGGACTCCAACGAATTTCCCTGCAATAATATTTCCTCATAGATAAGTTTACTTTGGTCTTTACGGGAAAAGTAAATGGAAAAAAGATTCAAGAATTGTAACCTGAACTCATAAGCCATAGCTAAGGCCTTGGGAGCAGCAGCAGCACTGGCAGGCAGCATTGACAGGAGTAAATTAGTCGAGCGTGAATTTGTTGCAAATGGCATTTGCATGTTCAACTCGTTGTTCATCCATCATTTGTGTGTGATTTATTGCATCAAAATTCCGGCAAAGTAAAAAGGCATTTTCATCACTCCTCTTGCTGCAACGACAGCAGATGCATCAACTCGACAACATTCATTCGTTGATGTTGATGGGCCAATACTACAGTGGGTGTCGACCACACACTAACACACATACAGGTTAAAAGTGTTGAGTCCCGCATGCCAAAATTCATACATAAACCGAGCAAATGATAGCAGTGTGCTTTCTGTAGATTTCTTAGCATAGCTGTGTGGTTGTTGTTGTTTTCATCCATCCTTTTTCTATTGGCAAGTGTAAAAGTGTAAATTTCTATGAAGAAACGCAACACTTCCTTCGTTTCTTTCATTCATAAGCAAATTTTGAGTTATATGTAATTTTATTTCCTGTGACTGAAATTGGTCCGTCCACTTGGACTTTCGTGGAATTTGAAACAGTTTTAAAAGTAAATTTAATAAAATTAATTAGAAAATATATTTAGTAAACTTTAAAAACAACAAAATTGAGATTAAGCGGCATTACCTTACAATAATAAAATTTTTAAAAAATATTTGTAAGAGATTGTTCTGAAGTTTGACGAAATAGTAGTGCGATTCTCTAACTCATTTTTGAGTTACCGACAAAAATCAGTAAAATTAAAACGCAAAATTATTAATGAAAAGTTGAAATAAAAGTTGATAACACTCTTGCTGTCGGTAGAGCTTTACGGCTGCTTTTTATTCTTCGCTAACTTACCGAAAAACATCGGCAATTACCGAAATTATAAGCATTTTAATTTTACCGACAATTGCCGGTAACTCAAAAAATGAGTTAGAGAATCGCACTACCGTTTCCCAATTATTCGTCTAAAGAAAACAAGTCTGTCTTAAGTTTGGAAGAGGTCTTTGTAAATTAAGTAGGTTCAAATTTATGATGTGTATTGTGTAGGGCTTGAGTACGATAGCTAAGCAACGTGAAATGAAGGGAGATGAAGTAAAATACAAAGGATGTAAGGACCAAAATACATCATAAGCGTTATGAACTAATTTTATACAAGAAAACATACATTATAGAACAAAATATTTGTGCTTTGGATACATCGTTAGGTCGCTTATGACCGTGAAATGACCGCAAACAATGCTCAAAAACAATTCTTATTTGTAAATAAATAAAGGGTATTGTCCCGTGGCAAGATACAACGACAATCGAACTTCTCTGTAACGAATTCTTTTCTATAAAGAATCTGTGTTTAAGGCACAATTGTAAATTCTCTCACAAAATAATCTCTCTATAACGTAATAATAAGTCCCCCTGTGCTAAGTTATAGAGAACATCGTCTGCATCTAACTTAGGAGTAGTTTACACTATCTATCAATGTCATATGACATGAAATAAAAACATTCCATATCTACCCACGCAGGCAATGTGGAGACGTAATTTTATTACATTTTTGCTGGCGTGGACGCACAAAGTAAATGGCGTAAGGAAAATTCCCAATATAGCACATATTAGCGACTATATAATGATGGAAAATTTCATGTCATATGACATTTACATATAGTGTAAACTACCCCTTATATGTCTTTAACATCTGCAAATTAAATTAACCATCTTTACTTGATCTGCTGTAGTCAACAAAGCTGACAATCCATTTAAAAGTTAGAGACATAATCATGCAATTCTCTATAACACTGTACAACACAAATAATAATTACAAGATAATTCGGCCAGATTATGAAAGTTTACGTCGGGAAGTAACCTAAATAGGCGTGACAAGTTCCACCGATTTCTACAGGTTTCGAAATATTCGACATCAGATTCCTTGGAATCCTTGCATTTTAGGTATAAAGTGTCCTTGGTAATATTACTGACAACAGTGTGGCGTATATTTTTATAAAATATCCCTCATGCGAGTCACTAAAGCAGACATGACCAAAAAGAGAACAAAGAAAATGTGAATGTATTCAAAATATTGGCAACTATAACAGTGTGTTAGTATGTTTGTATTCACGCAAGCTATAAAACAATAACAAATCAAACCAATTGTTCTCTTTTGTACGCTCTTTCTGTGCATTCGGGTCGTGTGTGTGCAAATTGCCGAAAATTATCGGCACCGCCGCACGATGGGGCCAATGACAGGTTTTCGAGGCAACAAATCACTGGGGCAAGCTAGACCTTCAAAATTTTGTACAGATGTTTATAATGGGCTTAGAAACTTTGGTTCATATCGGTTCATATATATATATAGCTCCCGTATATATGTTCGCCCGATTTGAAGCAATTGATGGACCAAACACGCAAATTCTGCCCAATTTTTATGCGATTTGGAAAATACCACGGAATTAGAACTACAAATAAGTTTGCCTAGTTATATTGAAATCGGTTCAGATTTTGATATTGCTCCCATATATATTTTCGTCCGATTTTAGGTATTTGGTGCACCAACCCCGCTATGTATGTCTAATCTTGATGAAATTTGAAATGTGTGACGGATTTTGGTCTAGAAACATTTTTGGCAAATCATATTGAAATCGGTTCAGAATTGGATATAGCTCCCATATATATGTTCGCCAGATTTCAGGCAAATGATTGACCAAGCATGCAAATTCCATCAAATTACAATGAAATTTGGAAAATATTACGGAATTCGGACTACAAATAAGTTTGTCAAGTTATATATTTTTTTTTTATTTATTAGTGTCTTTTTAGGACGAAGGCCATTATTTATGAAAGTTTTTAATTAATTAATTGGATTAATCGAGCTAACATGGCCTAAGGAGTTTTGTATTGAAAAATGAATTCTAGCGAAATACCACACACTTGACCATTACGCTACGATCGTTTCGCCTGGTGGTTTAAGACAGGCTTATCAGGCGTATTTGAATGCTAATGGCTAGAAGGCAAAGGCTGATTTTGATAACTTCTATTTATACAAACATTTTTACAAATTTGTAATTATGAAGTATTTATTGAAGTCTTTTTCTTTATCAAGTCACCCTAGTGTATTGTCTAGGAATCATTTTCTCAATACATACACATATACAATCGAAGGGGGGTTTCCTTCATGAATTGTAATGCCTTCAGTTTTTGAAGTTTTGGGTATCATGTCGACTAGTTTGTTGATGTGATACATTGGCAGTGGCTTAGAATGCTGAGATCTCAGTGGCTTAGAACGCGTAATGGTCGAGTGTGTGGTATTTCGCTAGAATTAATTTTTCAATACAAAACTCCTTAGGCCATGTTAGCTCGATTATTTGGGTGAGATGGAGACGAAGCAGCTTCCTTAAGAATGAAATTTAAATCAGTTTATTTTACTTTATTGGAAGCAACAGAAGCGGCATGAAGCAACAGCTGAGTATTGTCCCCATATTCAGATGACACTTCTGAGGCAATTTTTCTCTTTTGTCGCTGGCTTTCCTCACTATAACCAACATATGGACGACCTTTTTTCCTCACAACATCATTATCTACTAGTTTAAAAATGGTCTCAGTAGATAACCAGACTCGATCATTTTTTAGAAAACGGTATTTTTCCGGCCATATTTAAACCACTTCTGTTTAAGGTGCGCACAGACTATATTAATTGCCTTTTTATACCCTCAGCCTTTAGGCTAAGGAGGGTATATACACTTTGATACGATGAAAATGTGCCTCATCGAAATAATGGTTTTAGACCCCAAGTATGTTTGGACGAAATGTGTTTCAGACAATTTGGAGTCGATCTAGCCATGTCCGTCCGTCTGTCTGTCTGTCTGTCCTGCTGGCTGGAGCGCACGATAACTCTCGAACGGATGAACCGATTCGGTTCAAATTTTGGCTTTCGTAATATTTTGCCCAAACTAAGTTTAAGTTCGAAGATGAGCTACATCGGTCCACTCCTTCCGGTACCTCCCCCACAAAAGTTCGAAAATGTTCGGAAAGTTTATGCGCCCGATAACTCTTGAAGGGAGTGACGGATTTGGTCCATACTTTGTATAGCGTAAACTTTCTACCAGAGTAATATAAAGTTCGAATATGGTCTCAATAGGTCCACAGCTTCGGGTACCTGCCACACAAAATTTCGGAAAAGTTCAGTTTAGAGCCATCTCTCGAATCGCTTTGATTTTTGTTTTAGCAACTTGTATTCACTGCCCTCCATACGACAGTACAAGTTTCATCAGGGGCAAGTCCACACTTCCTGAGAAAATAGCATGAAAGTTGCAAAAAAATCCCTATGACACCGTGTGAGGTGGTTGGAGCGCAAAATAACTCTCGAACGGATCTGCCGATTCGGTCCAAAATTTGGCCTTAGTAATATTTTGTCCAAACATAGTTTTAGTTTGAAGATAAGCCATATCAGTCCACTCCTTCAGGTACCTCCCCCACAAAAGTTCAAAAATGTTCGGAAAAATTGTTCGTACGGTAACTCTTGCAGGGAGTGGCCGAATTGGTCTACACTTTACACATCCTAATATATCTATTAGATATAGATCAGGTTCAAGTATGGACTATATTTGTCCACTCCATCCGGTACTTCCCACACAAAATTTCGGATAAGTTCACTTTAAGACCTGCTCTCGAATCACTTTGATTTTTGTTGAAGCCACTTGCATTCGCTGCCTCAATTACGATGGTAAAAGTTTTTTTAGGAGCAAACAACCCGAAGAGTGTAAAAACCCCCTATGGCTCCATATGTAATGGCTGGAGATCCACATCCATAACGGTTAATGTCGATCCATTCCTTTTAGTATCTCCTCCGCAAAACTTTTGATCCTAATCAACATTTTTGTCGGTTCAAACGCCCAAAATTTGCTAAAACCCCCTAAATACGTACGTATTTTGGGAAAAAATTGTTTAAATATACACAGGCTGAGGGTATATCTCTGTCGGCAAAGCCGACTGATACTTTTTTACTTGTTTCTATTAAATTTTTCCTAAATCCAATTGATGACATTAATGGGTTTCCGATTATTCTCCAACCAAAACATAAAAATTACCATATTTTTAAATATTACGACATCTAAAATCAGATTTTTATGAAAAGGCGCAGACAGGCGCAGCTAATTTTTTTACAAAATGATAGTACATATTAATACCTTTCACCACATATATATAATATCCTAGATCTACCTAGATCTCAAAAGTTATACTCCAGAGAACACATGGATAACAAAGCAAAATACTCCAAAAAAGGCATCACATCCTAACTCAAAAATACATTTACCACACATAACATTTTTATTATTTGTTAACACTATCTTATTTTACATACCCATTGAAAAGCTTTCCATTTTTAAAAAATATAAAAATGTTGAAATGTTATTTTTGGCGCCTAAAATGCTTTCACTACTTATTTATGATGAATGTCCGAAAATGATGCATAAGAAAATATGTCACCATTGCCAGATCAGTATGTCGCTATGTGATGTTACCAGATTGATTTACTTTTTTTATTTTTAGTGATTCAGAGTGTTGGCAATCGAAATCCGTTATTATTTTTTCAAATTGTTCACTTCCAAAATTGACTTTTTGCCTCGAAAACCTGCTATTGGCCCCATCGTGCGCCGTGCCAAGTGTGACCATGATTGCACTAAAGAGGTCTTGTTGGTCCCATTTTTCAAAAACTTTTAAAAAACTCCTTTAAAATGTGATAGTATCAGATCAAAATATTCTACAAAATTATATGTCATAAAATTTTACTATAGGTCCCCGAATATACCAAAACCCTAAATCGTACCTAAACGCCAGGAATCTGCCAAAAGTAAAATGTTTTAGGGTTAATGTTGTACTTTATCTGAGTTTTTTTAAGTTTTGTCCCACAAACCTTCATTCTAGATAAAAGACGTCAATGACAAAAATAATCTCCATCAAATTTCAGTATAAGTCGCCGAATAAATGAAATATGTATTTGCAATATATATCAAGAAAATATATACATCAAGTTTGCCAACAAAACACCCAAATATTTTTTGATTAAATTTGTTTTATTCTTTTTCGAGTTGATGCATGAAAGTAACATGAAATTTAGTTGTGGACGAAAGGTGTTAAAAAAGAAATATTCTACACAAAATTTCATTCTAAGTCCCAGAACCAACTAGATACCTAAGTAAAATACTTTGTTAAGAATATGTCGTTACAAAATTAGATATTATAGGTAGAAATTATTTGTTAAACTTTTAGACACATAATTAAAATTTATTCCATACTGAGTCAAAATCTCCTAAAATACACTTTTTAGGGGTTGTGTCAAAAGAAGAAATGTTCCAAATCAAATTTCATTATGAGTCTCTGAACAAAAGAAATTTGTAGCTATAATATTTAACATCTCCAGAAGCTTCCGCTTTTTATATATGATGTAGGACCATATTCTACCGTTTTTATTCACATGTTCGTTATCTACGGTCACAAAATATATTTTATTGATGTTTTTTTATAATAAATTCATTCAGAAGATTATGTGTGCTCGATCCAAACTGTTTTTGGAATATCTATGGTGAATATATGTAGGGAAAATATTGATAACCCAGATCGGATTTTTAAAAAATTTCGTATTTTAGTACTATAAACTAAAATAACGTCATCAGAATAAGTCATAGGTTCCTGATACTGTATGTGAAAATGCGGAGATAGTCTACGGCTATTGTCCACTTTAATAATCTGTGCGGGGTTTCTTGTAATTTAAAAAAAAAGTTCGATTTTGTTGTACTGTGTAATTATTTCAACATTGCTGTTCATCACTAGCAGTTAGATACCAGTTATTTTCTGTTCTCGCCTTCTCGACGTGGACTTTATATAGTTTGTCGATTATAGAAAAGGCATGAAGAAGCATTCAGCAATCATTTTCAAGTTTAAGATGTCAGCTACTACATACTTAAATGTATGTTGGCTCATGTGTAGTTGTTTTCAAATTCGTAGCTAGAATTAGGATCACGTTCTGAGCAGGTAGTATAGTTCGATTAATTACTCCACATATGAGAAAAAAAGGAGCTTCTTTGAAGTGTTGACCATAAGACCAAACCTCCATAGGATATTTAGCTTCAAAAGGATATTATCTTCAAATACCATTCTATCCAACACGGGTAACTCTAGCTTAGAAAGTTTGAGCTTACTATTGCCATTGTTAAGGGCACGTGTAGTGATATAACTTCTCCATGCAGGGATGTACGCAGGAGGGTTTGAAAACTCTTTTTAAGAGAAACTTCTGAATTAGTTTTTTATGCCATGTCAGTGTTTTGGAATTCTGTAATGAACATAAAGGTCTTGAGGCTTTAAACTCATTCTGTATTCAACCAGATTACAAGTTCAGTACATAAAATTAAATGTCTATTGGACAAAATGTACGACATTTCAAGGGTTTTCCGTGGATTATATCTCAAAATCCAATTAGAAAATTGTTTTACTGTCTTAATCAAAAATTTTTATTCATATTTTATATCAACTTGTTGTTATATAGTGGGAGAAAATAATGGAGAAAAATGTGTTGTTGTACATCATAAAGTGATAAAATCTGCTATAAATAGCATAACCATCTGAATTTGTTCCTATCAGTAACAAATTTGTAGCTAAAATCATCCGAAAACGAAATTAATGCTCAAACATTTGATGTAATTTGTATTGTATATTTTACCCTCCGCATTTAGGCTAACGATAAAAATGTTCCTGACCTAAATAATGGTCTTAGACAATCATATGTTTTGACGAAATCCGCTTCAACGATTTGGAGTCGATTTAGATCATTTCGTCCGTCTGTCTACCTCTCGAACAGATCAACAGAATTGTCCAAATTTTGGATCTCGCAATATTTTGTCCAAACTTTAAGTCATATCGGTCTACTCCTTTATGCACTCCCCTCACAAGACTTCAGCATGTTTCCCTAAAATCATGCGCACAATAACTTTCGAAAGTTCAAATAGACTTTTTGGAGAAATAGACTAGGTTCGAATATGGATTATATAGATTCACTCCTTCAGGTACTTCCAACACAAAGCACTATAGGTAATTTGGCCTGTTTTTGAGGCAAAAAGTCGATTTTGCAACTTTTAATAATAATAATTTTTTAGTTGGCGTTGAAAAAATAACATGTCAAAATTTATTGATATGAATGATATTTTTCAAAATAGCGTCATAACGCGGTTTAAATTGCAGTCAAAGTGAGAATTTCGGAGAAGAACTAAAAAAATATATATTGTAAGGCATATTTCAATGTATTTAAAACCGCGGGAAATTAAACCAAATATAAATATATGTAAAATGGAATAGATTGGCAATTGCGAGAGGAGTTTATTTAATATATAACATAGCTTAAACATATTGGGTAGCGACCAAAAAACACAAAAAGTCGGAAATAAATATTTTATTTTTCTTAAACTCACTTCATATAGACTTATACTAAATTGGCCGTGTTTGGCCGTGATTTTCCCACCTAGAACACATTACTGAAAGTCTACTGCATTGGTATTACTAGGTTTCAAAACCCGATTTTGCCCGTTTTTTGATATTTATGAGATTTTATTATGTTACTTCTCAATAAAAAGTCCTAAAATTGTGGAAGTTTAGTTTGAAGAAATAAATAATAAATGTAAAAAATGTAATTGTTTACAATTTCCTTGCAAGTAAAATTAGTAATGGCGACAAATTGTTCGGTATATCCGCGGTTTTCTATAAACGATGCGGCAGTAGTAAGCTTTATTTTATCTCTCTATTACATATTAATCATTGATACGGTTTAAAGGTGTACTAAACTCTCTTTATTAACGTAAATTAAAAAAATATACAAAACTGTAGTAACAATTCGTTGGAAAATCTATTCGCGGGGACAAAATTTGTGTTACTCACTACCGTGATCGTTTTCATCAGTTTGTTGTGTATAAGAAAACTAATAAAAATGGCATTAGAAAAAATAGTTTTGTTCGTTATATACGTAGTTGCTTATAACCGTTGTTCGTTATATCCGAATTTATCTGTAAAAATCTTTGTTTTATCTCACTTTTACACATAAATAATTTAAAAAGTTAAAAAATCCTTTAATTCCGCTGTTATTAATTTTTGTCTCAAAAACAGGGCAAATTACCTATAGTGCAAAGTTTCAATTATCCGATTTGACAGGAACTTTGAATATCATAAAATTACTTCCAGACGTACATTGGGATAACATCTTCGGATACATCCTGAGTTACAAAAGTTCGACATAAGTGTAGTTTAAGGGCTATTCGAGGAGCTATTGCACATTTTGGTACTCCTTGCGGTCTTGTTTACAGCGATATTCAATTTCTCGTGGGTAAGACTGTGGTTATATCAGGAATGGTCCAAAAGCTCTAAATCATACTGTGACCAACTAAAATGACGGCTTGACACCATAACTATTAAAAGGAATGACTTCCAAAATTAGGTCCACTTCCAAAATAGACTAGACTTTTTAGGAAAAAGATTTGAGTTATGTGTCCCGTATTCGATCTCTCTATAGACTCACACAGGCTGAGGGTGTATCTCCGTCGGCAAACTCGATTGATACTTTTTTTACTTGTTTTCCAGAAAACAGAAGTGATTGGTCTTTGGGCAGAGTTCTTTGAAAATTTTGTATGTCATAGAGTAAATAAATATCTATTATTACAATTAAGATCGAGTTTTTTTCGACATAACCTATTTTTTCAGGACTCAGCTAAAATGTTGCCGAGCTTTTTTAGAGATTTTTCGACCATGTTTTTGCGTAGTCTCAAGCAGTACTGCGAGGTGGATTCGGAGTCTATGAGTCGTAGTTTGCATCGAACTCTTTATATCCTCCAAACACTGTATATCTCTATTCGATATATTCGCGAATGCAATCCCTGTATTCAAACGGAGATCTATTTTCACCACATTTTGCATGGAGGTTCTCCCACCAAAAGATTTCCAAAACCCATATTACAGACGATATGTTTAATAATTATTCTAATAACCGCAAATTATAGAAAATATTTGAAATCAATTCTGTGCGAGATTTAGAACACAAAATGCCAAATAAGAGCTAATGTGGTTTAAAATTCTAGGATATACCAAAACGTAAACCGATATGGGCAATATACATCTGAAAGATTTTTTAGTTATTGTTTCAATTTTGTTGGAGAATTTGGTTAAAAACTATTGTATTGGGACAATATCGAACGTGGTCTGATATGGTTTATTTTCAATTCTAAATTTCCAAATCAGTTCCCAATTTCAATTTTGTATCAATATTGCATATACATAAAATCAACTAAAAAATCCTTTAAAATAGCTTTACGTAACTTTCATGATTTTTGGTTAAGTTGAATGCAGAGCCCATATTCCAAGTAAATAAAATGGCGGTAGCCGGCATGTCTATGGTTTGGTTTAATTTCTTTCGACGGTACCCTCCAATGACTACAATTTAAATGTATGCCATGTTTTGGTACAATATCAAATAATCCCGAAAGTGTTCAGATTTTCTTATATCCAAAGAGGCTTTGAAGAATCTCATGATCCTTTATATGTAATAGGGTATTATATAATCGAATATTGTTCAAGTTTCCCTAACTAAATTTATCTTTTTATCATTTCAATAGCCAACCAAGCGTGCATGGAATTTATACATACATATATACAACAACTACATACAGAACGAATAGTTGCACATCCACCCACAAAACATGCCAACACACATTTACATGGAAACGTAACAATTTAAGATTTATACGATTGCCACACTAAAACGACATAAATCGACATTTTTGCGATTGCATTATATTGCCAGGCAGGCAGCGAGCCAGTTCAGCTCTTAGCACAGCATGATGGCAATGTGCGTTTGCGTGTGTGTGTTAGTAGCAGGACACGTTCTATGACGATGATATTCATTCATTCAGGACTGAATGCAATGATTTCGCCGTCATCAACGTTCGCATTTCGCGTATTTACTGTGAAATATTGCAGGGTTTGCCAAAAACGAGTGGATCGCAACAAAAAAGCGAACAAAAGCAACAGCATAGAAAGAAGAAGAAATGCATGCAGTTGTGGCAAAATGTGCCACAATAAAACTGCACGAGTCCTTTCAATGCCGCCCCTTCAAATCCTTTACAGTTACTCACACGCTTTTTGTACAGAATTTGCGTTCTGTTCTGTTTTTGCTTCTCTTCTCCAGCAGCAGCAGCAGCTATTTTGCATTCATAAAACTTTGACAAATTCAAAGTGTATGTTGAAAAATGACAGGATTTTCAACAAGACACAAAGAGTGAATAAAAAAGGAAAACAAGAATACAAATAAAATAATAAAATAGTAACAAAAAGGGATATAAGGACCAAGGGTAGTTAACTATGTGTGTGTGTGCATATACTTTAGGATATTTGGGTCTTGAAGCTGTTCTAAAACCACAAGATAAATGTGTTTCTTGAGAGGATTTGTTAAGGACAACATCAAGTAATATATAGATGCTGTAATGAGTGAAATCTTAAAATTACATAAACTTGAAGACTTTATTTTGTGTTTTTTTTTTTTTTTTGTGAAAACTCACATACACAAAGTCTTTTTGGTGGTACGAATTACTATATTTTAATAATAAGGGGTTTTATGAATTACAAGTAATCAAGAGTATTTGCTGTAACGAATGTCGACCACATTATTCATTATCCAATAAAATGATATTCTTAAAAAAAATCAAATTTAAGCAGTAATAATGTTGAGTACTTCAATTATTTTCCAGTATTCTGTGCGAGTTAAAACTAAACCGTTTTGAATCAGCCATAATAACTAGGCATACCAATGCAATGAAGGCCACAGACATATTAAAGATTGCAGTCGGTTTTATCTACGAAGGTGGAGGAAGGAACGCTTTTGGGGGGGGTCTCTATATGGACGAGTGGAGTCTTTGGCGCATCTAATATATCTAAAACCATGTTCAGACAGACGAATTATAAAGACATGGAAACACCTACTGAAGTCCTCCGCAAACGTGTCTGGACCCTGTAACAAATGGGTGTAGTCTAATCACTGACGAAATCACTTCAGGAAATGCGTAACAACAACGTCCAAAAGTGAAGCGATGTATTACACCTGTTATAAAACTTGGTATGAGTTTGTGGTTAGCTTGAAGTTGAAATCATCAAGTATCTACTCTAGACATAAGGAAGATTAAATACCAGGAACAATTCAGATAAAATCTTCATCACTGAAAACATGGACATTCTGACCATTAAATTATGATGGTCAACTTTTATGCCAAAATTGGAAAGGAAAATATCCCTGACCTAAATTTGGACACAAAGCATCCTCAGTAAACCAACCGATAACGAAATGAGGCTGATGGACTTCGAAACGACTCAAACATCCCGATATACACAAGATCACATTGGTGTCACCAAACCAATCAGTAGATTTTTGCAGCACATGTTTGCATTCAATTGAACAGCCCATCCCACTTCATATCGCTAATTCACTCAAAGAGTGGCATTAGTCAAAAAACGATATTTCTGAGTTAACAATTTGTATTTTTTCTACGAATTCTATTTTATCTTATGTCAAATTTTAATGCTCATATCGCTCATTTACTCAAAGAGTGACACATTTCAAAAAATCCAGTTTCGAGAAAATCGCGTTTTAAGTTGACGATTGAAATTTGACTTCCCAACTTAGAAAGATTATTACACAAAAACTAAAACAAGTACTTGGACCATACTTTGCAAACAGCTAGCCAGATATCGCTGCTAAATTTCTGTGCAAGATCAAGCATGATTTAAAGTGTTTTAGTGCTTCATAAACTCAAAAAACATGTTTGTTGAATTATGCCAAACTCTTAGTAAATGAGCTGCAACTCATTGAGTTTTAGATATATCAATATGAAAATTTGACACAAGATAAAATAGAAGTCGTAGAAAGAATAGAAATTGCTAACTCAGAAAACGCATTTTTGAGTTATGCCACTCTTTGAATAAATGAGCGATATCTCTAAAACTCAACGATGACGTGATTTCATGGCATTTTTTGTATTGGTTCAAACGAAGTCGTGAAAGATCCGATCTTTTCATTAGCATTTGAACCAATGCAAAGGAAGTCGTGAAAGATCCGATCTCTTCATCAGCATTTGAACCCACTCCATCGATCCAATAGAGATGAATTTAGTGTTTTTATTAATAAACATTTTTCTAAATATATATGATTAATTATTTACAATAGGCTTGATATTGTCGGAGACCCGAAATCGTGACCAACATTGTTAAAACTCTCGTCGTAATGATATTGTCATTGCAAAGGGTTGGTGAAAATGATATGCCAAAGCATTGGTGAAAATGACATGTCAAAGCATTGATGTAAATTACATGCTTTGGATCCAAAAATGAGTAGCATCTTTTGGGGTCCACGCTCATATAAAATTCATCGATGAAGATGCTAAAAAGATGACATGCCAGATCACTTGCACCCATGATTGAATGGCATCTTTGGCATCGAACATTTTGCTTGGTACCTATTTGGTATAATTCAAAATTTTTTAGTTTATGTAGTACTAAAACGGGTCAGCTCAGGCTTGATCTTGCGCAGAAATTTAGCACTGATGTTTGGCTAGCTGTTTGCAATATATGGTCCAAGTTGTTATTTTATATTTTGTGTAGATAGTGTTGTACTATGTTCGAGACTCTGTAACGTGACCGCTACATTGCAAAACCGCCCCTCTGATATTACATCTAGTATCAATCCCCGGCCAGGCAACATCAAAACACTTTTCAACGGTGGCAAAATACCCCTCAGTAATGTTGGCGACATTTCCTGAGTATTTCAGCCATGTAAAACTTCTCTACAGAAGTGGTGTCTTAGACACGCCGTTCGGACTCGGCGATAAACTGTAGGTCCCATATCATTGAGCTAATATGAATCGGGATGCACTCATTGATATGAGAGAAGTCTCTCTTGTCCCTTATGGGATGTTTGTGGAACAATTATATATCAATACAAAACTACCTTATCAGTGCATGCATAATCCCAACTTCATGCATAATTACAACTCCATTCATACATTATTTAAACTTCAAATAATTCTCATTCACTCCGTAAACCCAGATGGATAAGATGTTTAGTTTTCGTCGCTGAATTTGTCGAGTGCTGGCGTTAAACGAAGTACAAGATTAGACGTGTGGCAATGTCCGCAGTTACTTGAACCGAATCTAGCAATAGCCGTCGGCCCTGAGATTCGTTCGCTCCTGTCGATTCGTTCGCACCTTGCGATTTGTTCGCTCCTGCCGATTCGTTCGCTCCTGTCGATTCGTTCGCTCTTGCAACTCTTTCGCTTTCTGCGATTCGTTCGCTCCATTGACTAACTATATCCGACTCTTCTCTTTACAGAACAGAAATCCGAATAGGAACGAACCGAACTCAACACCCGAAGACTACCGAGCAAAACTCAACACCCGAAAACTACCGAACCGAACTCAACACCCGAAGACTACCTAGCCGAACTCAACACCCGAAGACTACCTAATCCAACATCCGTAGACTACCGATCCGACAGCAATCCGAATAACGCCGAGCCGTGCGATACCCCAACAACGGGAACTACCGACCCATTGCCAATCCGAGTATTGCCGAGGGAAGGCTGACGATCAGAAGATTGCCGATTTCACTATTGCCGAGCCGAGTGTTATCGACCGACTGTCAACGACCAACACCATCTTATATCCGCCGATTACCAACACCCGAAGATTACCGATCCGACAGCAATCCGAATAACGCCGGGCCGTGCGATACCCCAACAACGTGAACTACCGACCGATTGCCAATCCGAGTGTTGCCAAGCGAAGGCTGACGATCAGAAGATTGCCGATTTCACTCTTGCCGAGCCGAGTGTTATCGACCGACTGTCAACGACCAACCCCATCTTGTATCCGCCGATTACCCCCTACTTTATACCGACCAATTCGAAGCGATTCCACCCGAGGATGTTCCCCAACTTTACCAACATATACTATCAACTAATCTCCATACTATCTGAAACTTATGTTTACGAAATTATATAAATAAAACTCTGAAGCACAGTTCCATCGTGTCTCATCTTACTTAAGGTTTGTGGGTCCTTGAGTCGACCCTGGCAACGGCTGAGCTAACCTTTGGTCGATCTCATATCCTGAAACTTTAGCTCGTTAATATTAGAAAAGTCCCTCTTTGTCATTTCCGCGATTTTCGTGGCCCCATACAGCTATCCAAGCTATGTTTGAGTTTGGTATGCCCGGAAGCCTCATACGGTTTATTAGAATTATATTAGCTGACGCACGGTCCTAAATTGCCATAGGAAAGACACCTCCGAACAGCTCACTACCAAACAAGGTTTCAGACAAAGATACTGTCCTTTGTGTGATATTTTGAACATACTGGTAAAGAAAGTTATCCGAGTTGTAGAAGTGTGTAGAAATGCTACACTATACACCAAAAATTACTATGCATATTTTTTATGTAGTTATAATTATTTTATCTTTATTACGTAAATATGTATTACTCTTTCATTATTATTAATATTTGCAATAAGGCACTGCCTTAGATGTCAATGCCCTAATTGCAATAATAACAGTATTAAATACGGCAATAAGGTGCTGACTTATATGTCAATGCCCAAATTGCCGTAATATGATGACATAGCGAATAAGTCTGGTGATGGGTTTGTTTTAGTTTTAAGTCCAATTACATTTCTGTCAATAAAGAAAGCAGTTCGCTTAAAAAGTAATTCTGGCAAAAATGTCGTGAGTTGTGTACTTATTCATTGAAATGCCAATGTTAATGAAAAATAATAACAAGTAACTAAAAATAATTAACTTGGACAACATGCGTTAAAGATTATTAGAGGTAAAAGTTACACATTAGAATCGCTCACAATTGTATGTATCCAGCGAAAATACTCACTACAAATGTCCTTACTAACCCAATATTTTAGAAGAGCATTTAGCTGATGGGCACAGCAGCCAATGCTATATCTTGCCTTTACTAACTCTGTATTTACTACATTGTTAATAATAAATAAATTAATAGAAGAGTATGTCACGAGAAGTAATTGGTCATTTTTGGGCTCCTAAAATAAGCAGTTACGACTTTTAGTGGCCAAAGATTAACTACTGATTTCAGTGGCCAAAAATAACTACATATTGTTGTTGGTTTGTTGTGTTTGTATAATGTTCACCGGTTTATTTTCATTAACTAACCTCTCATACATTTAATAAGCTGTTACTACCTTATCATATAAAGAAACCACTGCAGTTCTGTGAGGGACATTTTAAAAATTAATTTTGCAAAATACATATTCATCTGCAACAAAAACCTTTTAATTTGTATTATCAAATGCTTAAATGGTGCAATAATTTTCGCTAGCTCATAGCTCCAAAACAAAATTCTACACTCTTAAATTTGTTTTAAACTTACTAACCCTCTATTGTCTCCTCCTTTTAATTCGTAAACATTTGCATTAAATCTTATTTGCGATTTTCATTACCAGCACAACAAAAACAACAGCATTCTTCATCGTCAAAGCCGGCCAACAGGCAACAGGATCAGCATGCCGTCAACATTCACGTCTAGGAGTGAAGTAATGAAATTCGTTTGCTGTAGATTTCCGTTAACTGCCGCCATTATTCCAGGGGACCAACGAAACAGAACATCTCAACTCACCATTGCAATACGCTAGCATGCAAATTTCGCCATGAATATGCAACATTGTGTCGCAGTACGTGTGTGTGTGGCAGTGTGTCTACTTGCCCCATGAATTCTGGTGGCCTGACCACAAACGACCCAAGTGAAATCTCCCGCTGTAACGAAGAATCGTTATGAGGTTTTATTCAATGGTCCATCTTTTGACGTTCTGGTGGCGCTTCGTTGCTTCGAGGATTTGTTGCTGGCTACGATTTCTACAACTATGTACAATGACTGTCCTTTGTCGACTTGAGACAATTCCTTGGAATTGTTTCGTTCCGTTTGGTTGCAGTTGCTGCAAAGCAAAAACAAAAAAAAGCGCACCCAGATATCCATTGCGACAACTTGTTACGGTTGGTGGAAGACGAATTGCCAAAAGCAAACCAGCCAAGGAAAGCAACAGCAGTGACAAACAACAAACAGTGTTTCTATCCCCCAGGGATAGAGGAGATAAAAGTCAAATTAGGAATTGACATTTTTGAATTGCTAATATGAATTGGTGAATTTCATTTGAGTTGGTCCTCTATGAATTGCAGAATTTATACATCAGAACTTTCTTCGGAGACTGTCAATTTTAAAATGGACGCACATTTTTCTCCCAAATGCCAAACACTGTGCACCCTGACCTCCCCAAAAAAAGAGGAAGTCAAATTTACATTATGCTGCTGCTTATAGTAGTACTCCCGTTTGGATTTGTGACTGTTGCTGGTGATGCCATTGCTTTGCCTAGCCATGTTGTTGCAGCCGTTATTGCGTATTGTTGATTTCAGCGATTTCATCTGTGTTTTGTCGGTGACCCCAATTTTTCTTTTGTAAATTTAGAGGTTTTTAAGTTTGTATCTTAATACGGCTTGGATTTTATTGCATGAATATGCAAATCTACTTTTATGAGATTCAACCAAATTCTATTTAGCTCGACTCAAATGTAGCTTCAGTAGCCCGACCGGCTACCAACATAAATTGCTGCGAAAGTTCATTTAGGTTTCATTCTACGTGTCCTCTTTAGGTTTGTCCACTGTTGCATTGTGTATTGTTGGCTAAGAACTGTTTCACTTTAAGCAACAAGCAGACAAAGGTTTTTATTTTTGTAGAATTGTAGGTTGTCAGCGGGTTGCTATTGTTTTTAAATTTCCATTTAACATTCTAGATCATTGTAATTTTTTCTTGGGATTTAAAAGTTTCCTTAACACGTACACAAACGATTTCCTATGAACATCCCCAAGGGAGGAAGGGGAGATTTCTCGTATGCTGTGGGACCTTCTTTTTATAGCTAAGTCCAAAAGTCGAGTCCAATTTGGTACGAAACCTCTTGTAAAGTATTTTTTTCATGACTTACCAAAGCCTCAGAATTGAATATGCTTTTGGATGAATTATTCTAATGGAAATTGGTATCTATTCTACTCTTATTTATTACTATTTGTCATGTCCGTCTGCCTGTCCGTCTATTGTAATCACTCTATAGTCCGCAATAATTGAGATAGAACGCCAAAATTTTGCACCCGAGTGCCTTTTTTCCATAGACAGGTGAAGTCCGAAGATAAGCTATATAGGTCCACGTTTTGGTAAACCTCCCGATTTAAGGTATTTTGGGGATTTTAGCTATTTTTTACCGTAGTTTAACATTTGATGTTCTCAGTGGTCCAGAAAATTCTTCACTAAAAAATCGTCAATATAGGTCCATGTTTTGGAATAGCCTCCATATAACGGTACCCCTCGATTGTCGATATTTTGAGGATTTTAACTACAATATTTATCCAAAATAGCAGTAACATGACACTTGAGGTTTTCGGCGGTAACGAAACTTTTGAGGATTTTAGCTACAATTTTTTACCGAACTAGCTGAAATTTGTCATTGGGGATCTCTTTCGTCCCGAAACTTCTCCAAGAAAGGTAAATTTTTTGGTATAGCCCTTATATATTATGGATGCTAGTATTATTTTTTTTATATAATTTTATTGTAATTTTTTTATTATAATAAAAATTTCAAATAAATAAAATAGATACAGTTTTTTGAACTAATTTAGGCATTTCGTCCCGGCCGAACTTAATGTTTTTTACTTGTTAGATGTATAGTTTCTTGTGTTCTTTTTCACTGTTGGCCCTAAAACAAATATTGAACCATGAAAAGCTTAATCACAGGAGTAGATGTGTGGGGTATCATAAAGTCAGCCATGTCCCAATTGTAGCCATAGTTTACTTGTTATGCACTCCACCATAATATTGAGGGTATAATTAAATATGTCATTTCGTTTGTAACACATCGAAATATTCATCGGAGACCTTATAAAATATATGTACTTCTTGACCTGGGTAGAATTCTAAGTCGATATGACCACGTCCGTCTGTCCGCCTGTTGAAATTAAGATACAGCTCGCAGAGCTTTGTAATTCGGAGCAAAAATTTCTATTACTCCTAGGATGTTTGGTATTGCAAATGGGCAATATCGGTCCACGTTTTGCAACCAGATTTTCGGTATTTTGAAGCTTTTAGCCTCATTATCACACCGAAATTTTGTACTTAGTCTTCGTTGGGAGTATAAAACTTTCATATAGCCTCTATGGAACGGTACCCCCTGATTTTCGATCTTTTGGAGGTTGCAGTCACAATAATTCACCGAAATGGCTGCAATTTGGTATTTAGTCTTCATTTGAGGTATAATATTCCCATAGGCATAGGTCCCCGCCTTCATATAGCCCCCATAGAACGGTACTTCCCGATTTTCGGTATTTTGAAAGTTGTGACCTCAATATCCCTCCGAAATGGCTGAAATTTGGTATTTAGTCTTCGTTAGGAGTATTCAACTTTCCCCCAGAAATTTATCGGTACAGGTCCAGGCCTATTGGTTGCATACCTCCATTTTTGTCTGAGTGACAGAGTGAACAGATTCCGTTCAACAGAGTATCCAAAAATTATTAGAGTTTGATATTAAACAAAATAGTGGTCCTTATAACAATACCTATGAGTTCACTATAAGTAGTTCAACCTTATGTTTATATCCGACGTTCGATGATTTTACGTACAAAATATGGTTGTCTTAATTGTTAAACAAAAATCTAAATCTAATTACAATTTGTTTCCAAATGTTGCCAACAGCAAGACAATTGAAGGGTATTGTTTATTTCGTTATAGACGAACGTGTCGCATCAAAACATGTTGTTGTTGTTTTTGCCAGACTAACACGTACAAACAAACACACGAAATAGGCATTTTCATTATTTTCTATGGTGTCATTATTGACAATTTGACAGTTGATAGTAGTTTGACTTTGACTGTTGTTGCTATTGCTACTATTTCGTCGATATGACGGATATATAGAAACTCTATGTAAGGATAAATGTGAATATGTGTATGTGCTTTGTTTGTTTGTTTTGAAGCAATAGTGTAACTGTCACTTTTCAAATAATGTAACCATGCTCAATCAATCACTCACCTGTCAAATGCTGCAGGTTATTTAAAAACACAACTCTTGTTACCATGAAACAGCAGACACATCCGTCTACACATTCATACATACATATATACAACATTCATAGTTTCTAACAGTGCAGCAGTCACAGCAGCCATCCTCAATTTCCCCTGGCACAGGATCCAACATGACTCTGACCATCATCCACTTTCATCCTAATTGACAATAGTGTGACTTTTGATTTTCATTATTACTCCGGAGTTCGATGTAATATTTATAGAGAAACTTCCAATAAATAATGCAAAACGTTTCTACCTCCGTATTGAAGTAATTCGTATTGGAATTTATTCCTCTTGCTTCTGATTGGAGATTTCGGTTTTGTGGTTGAATCTGTCACGGACATCTACGAAACTGTACGAATAAGAGGGTCTTTGTTGGACTGTTTGATGTACAAGGCAATTGGAATTTAGATTATTGCAAGAAAAAACCAAGAGATGGCGCAGCTCTGTTAACAAGAATTGTTTTTTGAAATCCTTTCCAAGAAAAAGAAAATAAATAAAACATGTTAAATGGAACTTTAAAGCTATTGTATGGGGACCAACAGTGTTGACACTTTTAGCAAGGTAGCACTACTGACTTTATGCCTTCGAAATAAATTAGAATCATTTATCCAAGATTAGCTGCAGTAGTATATTATAAATCGTGTATATTATATGTGCTATTTTCATCAGTCACAGTTTCAAGCGTATCAACTGTATATGCTCGAATAGTTTGTATAACTTTTCTATGAATAATAGTTTACTCTTATAGTACGTTTATATATAATCGGATTTAATAAACCAAATGGTTTTTAAAAGCCAATTCCATTGCGTACACGTCAAATAAATCCTCATAAATCCTGCAAAAAGCTATAATATAAATAGGCTATTACCCATGCTTTGGGCATAGCATTGTATTAGGTGTAATATTAGAGCACCGTTATGCATTTATGATTTTACAATGTGTATTTTTTTTAATTTTCTGTATTTTGAATTTTTTAATTATATGAATTTTTAAGTCCAGTCTGATTGGAATTTATTTAGTTTAACCAATAAGCAACAGATGGTGCAACTTTTTTCTTTCAAATCCAATTCATCATCAAATTAATACTCATGCATACATACATATGTACGAGTATACATGTGTATTATTTTTAGCAATATATATTCCAACTAATCTCTTCGCTGAGTTGAAGTTATAATTTGAATGAAATATATGGGAAACCAAACGGCTTTTAACACATGTACTTTGTAATAATTTGTGCATTCTGTGTTGAATGTTTTCTATAAATGTTGTAAATCGTTATCAGAATGTCAACACGGTGGCAATAGAATCGGTAAGAACTGAAACAACAACAAACATACTCTACCTGTGTATAGACTTTTCTCCTTAAAGTAAGGTTTCCAATAGGAGTGGCATAAATGTTGCCAAATGTAACTTTGCGAAAATCCTCAAGACAGGGAAACCCCAAAACGAAAGTAGCACTGCATTTAAGTGCTGTAAAACAAAAAAGCGTTTATGGCTTCTTATTACAAATTCGCACGCATCATAAATCTTAATTTACGCCATATATTCTTAACTTATACGAACGCACACTTACACACACCAGCTCACATTCGCATATCTGCAATAGCATTTGCACAATCCCACATTTATTCTCACCTTAACCAAACGAAATATTTAAATTCAAATATCGTTATGAAATTCATACAGCAAACGAGTAAAGAAAGAATACTGAAAAACAGATACCAGAAGCTCAGGCTGAACGCAATGTTTCACCAGAAGGATACACATGTGGTTGGTTCCATTGGCTTGTTTGTTGATATGCACACAGAATTTATGGGATATGCAAACGACTACACCGGTGGCCATAAATGTGAGTTATATTTAGCGGAAAATGTGCAAAAGTTTGCGTAAATAGAAATGCTATAATTGAGATGTAACTCGTAGAAATATTCATTTTAGATCCATAATTTCGACAAAGCCCACGTTTTATGGCTCTTTTTTAAGATCATTCGAAATTCAATTTGATCGCATGAATTTTGAACATTTTGAATCCTATTTGGTCTGTTCCAGTACTGCAAGAATCTACTAATTTTTACTATTTTCTCCGATAACATAAAGGAAAAAAATGTTATCGTTGAGCCCATATACAGTGGCGGCTAGCTAATTAGGGACAATAAATTCAGTTTAATAGATTACTCGATTTCATTTAAAAAATTGGAGATTTTGATGAAATAAATTTTCTATATAAGGTTTTGCTAGAAGCGATATCGAGTGATGTCAAAACATTCTGAGATTCCTCATAAGTGGGGGAAGGACATCCAGCTTTTCTAAAAATGGTCCATATTAGCCTTACCAGCTAATTAGGGACATTGGTACTTATACCAATACCTTGTATACAAAATTTATTTCATAAAAACCTTCAAACTTTTGAATGAAATCGAGTAATCTATTAAACTGAATTTATATTTTTTATAATTTTTTTTTTATATTAATCTATGTGCGTGATGTCCCGTTTTTTAATATATTAAGTAAATGAAAATGATATGATCTAACTAATTAATATTCGCCCAAAATAAATCACCACCCTTGAAAAAGTTGGAAAGAAGCCAAGGAAACGTCATTAAATTAAAAAATTACCAAAAAAAGCCCAACAAGAAAAAATTAATAATATTTTTTTTTTATTTTTGCCTTATTAAGGCGAATGCCATTTATAGTGATATTTAATTAGTTCTCTTTCGAGTTGAGCTGTTAGGCCTTTAGAGATACATTGAAAAATTAGGAGTCTACCGAAGTCCCACGCATCCAACCATTACACTACGTTTCACAGGTGGTAAATCCGATCTTCAGGTGTATTAGGATGTTGTTTTTGTGGCAGACGAAGGCAAAGCTTGGTAACTGGTATATAAGTATATCGAACTTCATTAGATAAATGTATATGCGAAATTATGTCAGTTAATTGAAACTCCAAACTTTTCCTATAGTCCTGCTTGGTAATCCCATTTTTCAATGTTCACAAATACTATGGTAAGTTTTATTCCTACATCATTAGTAATTGCTCTTCTATATCAGAAGATATTTTTATTGAATTAATTCTCTTTTGAGTTTAGCTGTTATGTATGACCTAAGAGGTGTATTGGAAAATTAGGAGTCCCACATATCCAACCATTATCCCAGCAAAATGTTCGATGCTCATCTCTATTGGATCGATGGAATGGGTTCAAATGCTGATGAAAAGATCGGATCTTTCACGACTTCCTTTGCATTGGTTCAAATGCTAATGAAAAGATCGGATCTTTCACGACTTCGTTTAAACCAATGCCAGCGATGCCATGAAATCACGTCATCGCATGGAACCCCTTCCTTCAAATTTTGCTGGGTATGCAACGTTTCACGGGTGGTTAAGTCCGATCATCAGACATATTTGGAAGTTTGGATATGCAGATTAGAACTACATCTTCCAATTTTGCTTTAAATAAAAAAACTATAAATAACCTGTTATTTTTTAAAAGATCGCACTCCACTGTGAAACACATCTCTTGTACCCTGTTCATTTCCACATACATATGTACATTACCTATTACCGTTTGTCTCAAAACCATACCTTGTTGTTTGTGGTGAGCAAATGAAAAAGAGTCAGCATTTAAGAAATGTCAAAAAATAACAACCATATTATATTAAACCATATTCCGTAAGCTAGAAGTTTAAAAGAGATGAATTAGGATTGTTGTTGCGAAAAAAATGTTCTTTTATGTAGACCACATTTCAACTACACATACATATGTATATTAGGGTTATGACTTTTTTACAACCTCATATCCCTGTATTATAGCGTGATGAGTTTTGTCATAAGACTACATAAAATCATAATTATAAGGTGATTCGGTGAAAAAACCTCACGCACAAAATGATTTTAAAATTTGAATTTATCAAAATTATGGACAATTTTTTGAAGTCACTGTAAGCAGATATCAATTCAAAAATAAACTTTAGAGTCACATGAGATAATTAAACTGACATAACATTTATTTCTCACTATTTTTCTTCAATTCTGGGAATCGTAAAAATGTCGTAAACGCTTTTATTTAAAGATATAATTTTTTAACAAAAAACAAAAAATTTTAAATGTTTTCAAAGTGGTATGTGCATGACCTTTTTCAATATTTGAATGAAATAAATATTATTATAGTTATTAGTAGGCTTATATTTATTCATTCGTGCAACAAAAAATTATTTTTTAAAAAAAATTTTTTTTCATGTCATACATTTTTTCAGTAAATTATATTTTTAAAATCGATTTGTGCGTGCACTTTTTTTATATTTCATTGGAATAAACGATAGCGTAGTGATTATTAGGCAAAAGTTCATTCATCCCTGTTACAGGAAATCGTTTTTGAGAAAAAATGTCAAAAAGTCATAACCTTAATGTATATGCACATACGAGTATGTACATTTTTAACTCCACTTGAGACAATATGAAATACAGATGTCCCTACACTGTCATACATTGCTAGTCGTTGTGTTTGCAAATAAGGCTATAAATTGAGAACTTTTATTATAACAAACAATTTAATGGAATTTATTACAATTTCTTTCTGTAATGTGGAGTGTGGCGAAATCCTTTTGGGCATTGATAGTCGAGAGTATAGAACCACAATTAGTCAAATTCTAGAGATGTGGCTTGAAAATTTGTTGTTGGTGCAACTGTAATTTATTATTAAACAGCTACAAAACTATTTCCGTAATCATTTTCTGGATACCACACCTCTTTTGTCAAGTGCGAGTTAAGCTTTAATTTTTGTTAAATGTAGGAGATTTAAGATTCGGTCCATTGCAACTTTAAATGTTTGTCATTTGAAGTTGTTCGTTATGTTGTCATTGTAATAACGCTTTGTTTTCATTTCAACTCACAAATATTTTGAATAATTTAGTGACAGTCTGCTGTTGCTTGGTTAGTTATTTTTTTTTTCGTTATTGTAAATGAGAAGTGAAAATAATATCTCCATAGCGGTAAAAAATAACAGCAATTTACTTACTACGCTCGTGGAAATACTATGGAATAACGAGCCATCCTACCATAATCTTTTAAGATACATATCAACAATTTCGGAGAATTACAATTAAAATATAAAGCAAATATCTAAATAAAAACTCTTTATTTTTACTCGTTAAAATAATGGAAAGGTATCAGATTCAAGTACGGAACTGGTGATTCATGTTATACTCGAACAAATAGTCTCAATATTTTCCCTGAAGTCATGTGAATGTTACAAATACACCACTGTGCACAATTGCTCCAGTTAAGGCTGTCCTTTATATATTTTGTTTGCCTTTCAGATATTTAAATACAGGCGAGTATCTTTGTCTGTATGTAAATATGTGTACGTTCGTTTGGTATGTTGATATTTTAGTGCAAAATATGTTGTTATTTATTGCGTGCCACCTTGGTTTTAACTGTTTTAAATATTACCTTGCAGTACATATGTGGTATGTTCCATAGATTTGTATAATTTTCATATAGACTTTCTTGGGACATAATATTTTCTTATACATTTTCAAAGGAATGGTTATGTTTAACATGGCGAAATACAGGATTTATCATGTCTCCTCATTTACCTCAAATATACATACATACATAAATGTACGAAGATGGCGAATTATATCATAGCATATTATCTCTAAAACATCTGGTCTCTAGTTTCACCCCGGTGCACACTTGTCGAAACTACTGGTGGCTATATCAAAACGTTGACCTATGCTCACAATTTTTGGTGGAGAAGATGTATGACCAACGACAACCTCCAATGCCTGAAAATTTGGACAAAATCCTCAAAATACTAAATATTGTCAAAAAGTAGATCTATGTCCACAATTTTTGGTGGAGAATTTTTGTGGCAATGGGAACTCCAAATACCAAAAATTACATCTAATTAGCTTAAAACCCGCAAGATACTGAAAATCAGGAGGTACCTAAAAAATGGCCTATACCCAAACGTGGACCTATGTCCACAATTTTTGGTGGAAAAGTTAAGTGACTACTAGTGACCTAAGCACCAAATTGAAACTTATTTGGAAGGAAAGGATTCTTAAATCCTCATAATACCGAATATCAGGAGGTACCGTGATATAGGGGCTATACAAACATGTTATCCGATTTTGTTCATATTTAGTCTATTATTACCCACGGACACATACTACGTTTGTGCAAAATTTCAAACATATCTCCATTCGTTTGCAAGTTATTAATTTCGCGCCGCTGGATCACTGATTTCGAAAACTGTGCGGTGCCGTAATTCGCTAAATTTATCAACATCAGTCTTATATGAGCCCATTCCCCCACCAGTACTAACGAAGTCGACGAAGATACCACAGATTCAATCCCAGAAAATGGTATTGGGTGAATACTTGCCAGCCAAGATGATGTACAGAGAGCTGCAAACAGGTTTTGATGAATAATAAGGCCACAGGAGCCGATGGCTTACCAGCCGAGCTGTTTAAGAAGGTAGGTGACACGGTAAGGTGTATACATGTTAAGATAAAAAGTATGTGCTGACATTGCACTCATGCAATAAGCCACCAAAAATTTCATTTGCCAAACAATTATTGAAAACTTTCAAGTTTTGCAATAATAAGCAGAAATCATCAATAAGTAATACAATTAATATCAGCACAATTATAAATAAAAGTGATTGTAAGAAATAACATTAATTGCATGTCAATAAAGCCGTTAAAGAACACAGACGTGTTTAATTCATCTAACTCCCGTCCACAAGAAGGGAGACAAGACTGTGTGCTCCAATTACAGGGGCATAAGTCTGCTGCCTATTGCAAATATGATAGTATCTGGGATATTGTGTGAACGACTAAAGCAAATGGTCAATGAAATAATTGGACCATATCAGTGCGGATCCGGACCGGATAAATCCACCATTGACCAGATATTTGCCTTGAGGCAAATCCTGGAAAAAACACTAGAAATGCAGATCGACACCTACCATATTTTTATCGATTATTTAGCAGCCATGTCAGATTTTGGTATTCCAGTAAACCTCATTCGGCTTTGTAAGATGACATTAACTAATACTCGGCCCTCAGTTAAAATAGGAAAGAACCTCTCCGAAGAGTTTACTACCAAAAATTTTTTCAGACAAGGAGACGGCTTGCCGAGCGATATCTTTGTCTAGTTTGAAATGCTTATACGAGATGCGAAAGTCGAAAAAAGTGGTACAATATATACAAACAGCCACATGTTACTTGCTTATGCCGACGGCACACAGTGTTGCCGCTTTCATACAAATGTGGACAAAAATAGAAGGCGTTGACCTAGGTTGATGAATTTTTGCACAAGTACTTATGGGGGCACAGGAATGAAAAATTCTAACTTTGGTCCATATCGGCTCAGATTTGGATATAACCCCCATATATATCTTTCCCCGATTTTGCTATAACTCGGTCAATTTTATTCGAATAGCCTTTAAATTTAATATGTGATATTTCCTTAGGCTCCTAGTAGTTTCACCGATTTTCGTAAAAATCGGTTCAGGTTTGGATATAGCTCCTATATATATCTTTCCCCGATTTTGCTACAAATCGCTCAATTTATGATGAATAGTCTTCAAATTTAACATGGGACGTTTCCCCAGGCCCCTGTTCAGTTTTACCGATTTTGATTTGATTTCGCAAAAATCGGTACAGATTTGGATATAGCCGATTTTGCTATAAATCGGTCATTTTTAAAAAATAACCTTCAAATTTAACATGGGATGTTTTCTTAGGCATGTTCCCTCATAAGTACTTGTGCAAACATTCATCAACCCAGGTCAACGGTAAAACTGAGCAGGGGCCTGAGGAATCCCATGTTAAATTTGAAGGCTATTCATCAAAAATTGAGCGAATTATAGCAAAATCGGGGAATGATATATATAGGGGCTATATCCAAATCTGAACCGATTTGTGCTAAAATCGGCGAAACTACTCAGGAGCCTAAGAAAATATCTCATATTAAATTTGAAGGCTATTCGATTAAAATTGACCGAGTTATAGCAAAATCGGGGAAAGATATATATAGAGGCTAAATCTAAATCTGAACCGATTGTTGTAAAAATCGGTGTAGCTAGTCAGGGGCCTAAGAAAATAACACATACTAAATTTGAAGGTTATTCGATGAACGAGTTGTAGCTAAATCAGGAAAAGATATATATGGGGGCTATATAAAATCTGAACCGATATATCTCGGAAGGTTGCAGGCATGGGCAGAATGTTTTTACACATTTTGATTTGGATGAGATGTCCAATTATCGGAAAACAGGAGCCAAGGTGGCAATCAAAAGAGCTGCTCTACTAAATATTAAAAATTTTGATTTTTTTATCAAATTTAAATTTTGATTTCTTGATAACGGTACATTGCCCATGTGCAGTTAATGTCAACTTTTTGTACTAAAACGTTATTTTTATAGTCCACTCATCAAATCTCCATCCAAAACTTTTAGTATTATCAACTAATTTTTCAGAAAATGTTTTCGTCTAATTTTCATATGATTATCGCCTTAGATTACCTGGGAAATATTTTTCATATTTAAAGAGCTATAACTACATTATGGATGCACATATCGACACAATTCTTTCAGATTCCTTGTATCGGATGCGTTTACTGTAAGAAAAAAACATAAACATATGTAAAAGTTAACATCACATTTTGTGATTTTTGTCCACGCGGCAACACTGTGCGACATAGGTCGATGGGTCGATCGGCAAAGGAAGTAATTGATACCTTTCAAAAGGTCAAAAGAGAATCTGCTAAAGTCGGTCTGACAGGGAGCGGCGATAAAACCAAGTTGATGGTCTCGACGCGTAATACGTCCACACATCTCGTACCAATTGTGAACATTGCACGATGGGGCCAATGACAGGTTTTCGAGGCAACAAATCACTGGGGCAAGCTAGACCTTCCAAATTTTGTACAGATGTTTATAATGGGCTTAGAAACTAATATGCCAAATTTGGTTCATATCGGTTCATATACACATATAGCTCCCGTATATATGTTCGCCCGATTTCAAGCAATTGATGGACCAAACACGCAAATTCTGCCCAATTTTTATGCGATTTGGAAAATACCACGGAATTAGGACTACAAATAAGTTTGCCAAGTTATATTGAAATCGGTTCAGATTTTGATATTGCTCTCATATATATTTTCGCCCGATTTTAGGTATTTGGGCACCAATCCCGCTATGTATGTCCAATCTTGATGAAATTTGAAATGTGTGACGGATTTTGGTCTAGAAACATTTTTGACAAATCATATTGAAATCGGTTTAGAATTGGATATAGCTCCCATATATATGTTCGCCCGATTTCAGGCAAATGATTGACCAAGCATGCAAATTCCATCAAATTACAATAAAATTTGGAAAATGTTACGGAATTCGGACTACAAATAAGTTTGTTAATTTATATTGAAATCGGTTTAGATATAGAAATAGCTCCCTTATATACATATGTTCAAATTTCATGGTTTTGCCTGTGGTCTGTTATAAGTTAATAAAAAAAGGTGCCAAATTTAGTAAAAATCGGCTAAGATTCCGCCACAAAAGCCAAGTTTGTCTTCGATATCTTTGAAATTATATATTATTATATACGTCTATTAATTTTTTCCGAAATCCAATTCATAACATTAATGGGTTTCCGATTATTCTCCAACCAAAACATAAAAATGTCCATATTTTTTAATTTTATTACGACATCTGAAATCAGATTTTTATGAAAAGGCGCAAATACCTTTCACCACATATATATAATATCCTAGATCTACCTAGATCTCAAAAGTTATACTCCAGAGAACACATGGATAACAAAGAAAAATACTCCAAAAAAGACATAACGTCTTAACTCAAAAATACATTTACCACACATAACATTTTTATTATTTGTTAGTACTATCTTATTTTATATACCCATTGAAGAGCTTTCCATGTTTAAAAAATATAAAAATGTTGAAATGTTCTTTTTGGCGCCTAAAATGCTTTCACTACTTATTTATAATGAATGTCGGAAAATTATGCATAAGAAAATATGTCACCATTGCCAGATGATGTTACCAGATTGATTTATTTTTTATTTTTAGTGATTCAGAGTGTTGGCAATCGAAATCCGTTATTATTTTTTTCAAATTGTTCACTTCAAAAATTGACTTTTTGCCTCGAAAACCTGCTATTGGCCCCATCGTGCATTGGTACCATCATAAGCACAACAACAACATCAGTTGTGAAATAAAAATAAGTATAGTGTTGGCCAACAGATGCTACTTTGGGCTAACAAAGCAATTTAAGAATAAAGCCACAACTCGTCAAACAAAACTAACGCTCCACAAAACACAGATACTACCCGTGCTAATGTATGGTTCCGAAGCATGGGTACTCACGCAAGCAGGTAAGGCAGTGCCTGTTGTGTTCGAGAGGAAAATTCTTCGAAAGATCAATGGACCAATTTGCTTTGAAGGTGAATATCAACGTCGTGTGAACAGCGAGTTGTATCAACTACACAACGATATCAGTATAGGTAAAAGTATCACATTACAACGATTGCGTTGGCTATAATGAGCGAGGATGACCCCACTTAACTGGAAGCCCAAGGCTTAGATGGAGTCAGCAAGTGGAAGAAGAAATCAGAAAACACCCGAATTGCAAAAATATAGCAAAGAAAGAGATGAATAGAGATCTCTGCTTAGTTCGGTTTATGAAACTAATGTTCTGTAAGGGCCAGCTAAGCAAGTAAGTAAGTAATATTACCGCTAGTATAACTATCGCATAAAAATGTTTGATTTTAATGGCAAAACAAGTCATCCTTTGGAAATTTAATATCCAATGTGAAACATCCGGTCTCATTCCATTGACCTGTAGACTTCGTGGACATGCTAGTCAGGGGCACAGACCACGTGAATATTAGGAGATCGAATAACAAAAAACAAAAATTTGTTGTGAAAGTTGGCAACGATGTGGTCTTTCTTACGAAGATCTTATATATGTAGGTAACCCACATTTATCTGCGTTGATATATAAAGGAAAAGCTGATTGATGCTCTTTCAATGTCCACAATGTATATACACATATTACCTTATACCAGAGCGATCTTTGTTTACATAGTAATTTGATTTTTCACGAAAATGCTCTAAAGGCCTCATTTATGGTCCAACCCATGAACAAATTTACCAGTTCATTGTTGTGGCCAAAAACGAAATTTACATAAATTTATGATGATCGCTTAACTATAACCCTTGCCCCTTGACCGACCTCCAGAGTACTTTGTATGGGACCAAATGCGGATTTTCAGGAAATCGCTCTACAGACCACAATTATTTTCTAATTGATGAAAAAAATTACCAGTTCATAGTTGTGCCTAAAAAATGAATCATACAAAAATTTATCAAAATCAGATCGGATATTGTTATAGATACAATATGTATATTGGCCAATTATATGTAATTTGTGCCCTATAATATATCTAATATTAAAATACGCACTCTGTCTTATCCCACCGACGAAGCGAGGGGGGGGGCCCGGGCCCCCCCGAAATGATTTTAGTTCCCATAGGATATTAGCTTATGTTACACATTTTTTAATTTTTGAGTAAAATTTTAAACTGTTTTAAATTGTTCAAGAAATATGTAAAGTAGTTGGAAGCATTACAGACAATTATTTAACTACATTGGTATACTTATTGTTCAACATATTTGAAAATATAAAAATAATGAACAAGTTAGGCTTTTTGAGCAATTTTATGCATAGTTCTTCTTAAGTTTTAAGGTGTTGTTTAAGCGTTTAATCGGAATTTTAGGCTGACGGTGTTACTGAGTTCAGAACAATACGTTTATTTGTATTTTTTAAACGTTTGTTTGAAGGTCCAATACTTTGGCTTGGCAACATCCAGAAAAAAACATTTTTGCGACATTTTGTTTTTGAATTTTTTTATAAGAGCAATTCAACAATAAAATGTAAAACTGTTGCTTAATCTTTGTGGTTTTAATTGTTTGTATATTTTCTTTAACACGTTTTTATAATGAACTATTTTTAAATTCATAACATTTACAAATTCTTTATTATGTTTGAAATTTGCAATAAAAAAACTATGTACATATATCCACCATTTTCTATGATACATATGTATAATTTCTGTTTCACCGCAGCACGGTGGTCGAAAGCACTGATCTAGCGGCGCTAAATTCATAACTTGCAAACGAATTGAGATACGTCACTGAAATTTTTCAGCTTGTACCTGTGGGTAATAATGGGCCAAATATGAACAATATCGGCTAATGTTTTGGTATAGCCCCCATGTAACGGTACCTTCCGATTTTCGGTATTTTGAGGATTTAAGCCACAATTTCGTAGCAAATTAGCTGTAATTTGGTACTTAGGGTTCCTAGTGGTCACAAAATATTTCCACCAAAAATTATGAACATAGGTCCACGTTTTGATATAGCCCCCATATAACCGTTCCTCCCAATTTAAGGTATTTTGAATATCATGACCACATTTTTAATTCAACTTGGCCGTAATTTTGCATTCCGTGTTCTCACTGCGTATAAAATCTTCTTGCAAAACACTTTCAATACGGATTTATGTTTCGATGTAGCCCCTTTTATGGTACCCCCGATTCGTTGAATTTTTACTTGTTATCCCATATTTAATAACATATTTAGCTATAATATGGTATTATAGTGTCTCCGGGGGTAGAACTCCTCCTTGCAAACATTTCTCAAGATAGGTCCATATTTTGATTTAGCTTCCATACAAATGTATGTATGAATTTCATGCAAAATCTTTTATTTCAAAAGTGCAGTCATCAAAAGATTTGCAAAAATTTGTAGCCCGAATGTGGTTATTCAGTATCCAGAGATTCCAATTTCATTCCCCAAAAATTAATCGGACCTAAGTTCGGCCAAGTTTACAAGATGCACTCTATGGAACAAGCGCGTACAACCCATAAAAACACTAAAAAATTAATTTTTTGAAAATTTATTGCTATATAACTAAGTACCTCCAGACCCCAAACTAATTTTTATAATTTAAATCACTCCCTCTGCTACTAATTAAAAATATATCTTGTCCATTTTCATTACGAATTTATTTAACATTTAAACAAATATGAAGTTAATTTTTTTTGGAAAAAAATTTAAAATCTGATGCAACAAAATTCTTGTATTTGATAGTGAATAACTGAGTGAATATTTACAACAACAAAAATTAAAAAACAAAATCTTTGTCTGCAAAGTGTCTGTAATCGATACAATGGAAAATATTTCGCAATTTTTTTCGCGCCGCTAGATCAGTGGTTTCGACCAGTGTGCGCAGTGTCGTAAATGTCTATTGGACAAAAAGATTTTTCTGTCGAATTTTTATGTTTTGTTCGACCTTTCGAATGTTAATAAAATCAAGATTATTGAGCTTGAGGTCAATGTTTATATTTTATTAGCTGACCCTGGTGCGCTTCGCTACCCCGAATAAGGTAAAATATGTTTTGACAAATTTATTTGTAGGCCAATTTTCGTCACTCATTTCAACTTTCATTAAAATCGGATATATAAAGCGTGTATATCAAATACATGAAATCGGAGGAAAATATATATGGGAGCTATATCCAAATCTGAAGCGATTTCAATAAAATTTGAAAAATTTATTTCTAGACCCAATTCCGTCACACATTCCAAATTTCATTGAAATTGGACATACATAGCGTATTTAATGCATAAAATACATGAAATTGGCCGAAAATATATATAGGCACTATATCCAAATCTGAACCCATTTCAATTCTAGACCATTTTAGACCGATTTATTTCTAGACCAAATTCCTGCACACATCCAAAATTTGGAGACATTATCTGTTACCGTTCTATAGATATTTGCATACAAAATCTAAATTTTTTGGAGGTACCTCCGGTTTTGATGCTATATCCTCAGATCAACGCGAAATTTCAAAAAATTATATAGCCTATTTTCATTCCAGGCCATGTAGCAATGTACCCTAAACATTTCAGTAAGATCTGTTCAGCGGTTTTCGAGTCTATAAGGCACAAACAAACAAACAAACGTACAAACAAATTTCAATTTTATATATATAGATTTATTACATATTATTTCCAATATTTCAAAATTACAATGATTTTCATCTTCAGAGATTTTTCTGCCGATTACTCTTTGAATAAAACCAGAAGAAAACGTCATAGAAACCCACAGCAATTGTATTTTGGGAAGTACTTTCAATGGATGCACATTTCTAGAAATGTTAATTTTTCCTGCTTCGGTAAAGGACCTTGTGACGACAAACGAAATCTAAAAACTGATCGGAATCAGGTTCTTCTTCGTCAACATCTCAACCAGTACCACTCGACTTTGCGGACAGGAATATACCTTGAGCCTGTGTGAATTGAAACTTTCATCTATAGACAGATCGATTAGCGGCTACACAGCCAAAATCCTTAAACCCAAAAACTATGCATTAGGAGCTTTTCAGAAATTTGTAGCCATTTCGGACGTATGAACTTGCAAACAAAATAGGGATTTGTATCATTGATCACAAGTGTTGCGGAGGAGGTATGGAGAAATGGACCAGACCGACATAGTTCATTTTTGGAGTAGATCTTATTTTGGGAGTCATTCCTTTTAAAAGATATAGCGCCCACCAGTCATTTCAGTTCGCCACAGTATAATTTTCAACTTTTGACTCTTATGTCAGGAAATATGGACTTGCCCACGAAAAACTTAATACCGCTCTAACCTGCACTTAAACAACTATTTTGAAGGTTTGTGAGGGAGGTACCCCAGTATGGCCCATTTTCGAGCAAAAACTAAGTTTGTAATGAAATATAAGCGAATAAGTTTGAAAAAAATATTACTAAATCCAAATTTTGGACCAAATCTGTTGCTCCGTTCAAGAAAACTCGCGCATACCACTTTAGTTAAAATTCTTGAAATTTGGGGGGAAAATACCAGAAGAAGGAGACCGAAAAGCACCATCTTCGAATTTTGTATATATAAGGCTGGCTGAAATATTGCGATAAACAAAGTTTGAACCAACGCAGTATCCGGTTCGAAAGTTGTCGTGTGCACTAGCCACTACACATGATTGCCTTAGGTGTTCTTTACAGCCATTTTCCCTGGAAGTATAGCCTTGCCTCTGAAAAACTTGTACGGCAGTAATAGGAGCCCCGAGAACACTTGTTGCAAAAAAGCAAAGCGTTTCCAGAGAGTTTTTTATTTATTAATTTATTTTATATTTACTTATAACTAATTATTAGCATTAAGGAAGTGAAGCCATGACCATTGACGTCTTAAGCTTACACAGCTTATCCATAGAGGTCTTAAACTGCACTTCGCTGAAAATTCTTGAAATACTCTGCGGAAGTTTGCCGAAAGAGTAGATTGGACCGAATCGGTTGATCTGTTTGAGAATTATCGCTTTCTTTTGGCCTTACCGAAGTGATATCACTGAATTTCATAACATTCACTGTAGTTGTGAATTAATTGATAAATGATTGTTTTGACCATATATTAACTGTGAAAAGTTCTAAAAGATAAAATTGGGCAAGAAGTCTTGCGCCATATGAACTAAAAAATAGTATTGAAAATTATTTCATCAGTAGAATAAGTCTAAAATAAGGTTTGCATCTTTGCTAAATATGACATTTTCGCTAACATGAACTTTCAAAATTTTGGTCAGGTTGGGCCCCCCCGAAATGAAATCCTGGCTACGTCCCTGTCTTATCCATATTTATTATTTAAAGCAAAGTTTTCATATTCCATGGTTATTTCTAAGAAGCCTTCATACAATTACATTCTCCCATAACTTCGACACCATCTCCTTCCTGCTATCCTCAATCATGGATGATCCCATATAGAAACAAGTATATAAAATTCAAGTGTTGGTTTCATGAATTTCACTTCATTTTTGAATTATTCTTACAAACGTTTCATGAGCCAAAAATATGAATAATACATACTTATTTACACCCACACAAACACTTACATCCATCCTTACTCCAAACGTATACATGTTTATATAGTTGTTTTTAAATTATGATATATAATCTTCTTAGCAACTTCCAAGGTGGAAAAACAATACAGAAAAAACTGAAGTTCCAATTGCGAAGAAGTATTCAAGGAAACTTCGTATTACCCATAATGGGGGTTGTTGCAATTGATCCTCATCATCTTTGCCTTTTACTGTGTATGATATTCTTAAAAATATTGTTTATTATAGACTTGCCACAAAATAACAATCAAGTGCTTTACCAAAGGAAGAAGGATGTGTTTTCCAGTATTTGTTTGTTGTTGGTGTTTTTTTTTTGTCATGGTTTGTGCCTACTGCCATGAGCAGCACATTGGGGTTTTCATACTATTGTGCATTTGTGCTGAATAATGATTTGCGATGTTATGTGAAAATTTATGGTTTTGCATATGTAAGAAAGTAAACAAACACATATATTCCCGCATATGTATGTATGTAAACATATATTTTTAAAGAATTAAAGAAAATACAACATTGAAACTGACACCACGCCACGCACATACAGACAAACAAAAAACTTATATTCAAAATATATTTTCATTTGATACTGCTTCGTTTTGTTTATTTTGTAAACAAAGGATAATCTGGGAAAAACAAAATATCCAAAAAACACAGTCGCTGCACTGGCTTCCTCCTCCAACGCTCTTGACTTATAGCCCAGTTGTTTTTATTTCTGCTGCTGTTGTTTCGCTGTCATTTAATATGAGGGTTATAGGACTTTTTTGTTTTGTATTTTTTTTTGTTTCTAGGCTTACATTTTATATTGATCCAAGTTGTTGTTGTTGATTTTATTCTTGCTTCTTGTGGGTTCCACACATGTTCTTAGCTTTTTTGGGTTATTTTTTGTTTTTGGAACAAAATCTTATTTTGTGGATTTTGTAATCAACAGCACGTAAATCTATGAATTTATTTCTATTTTTTGAGACTTTACTGCTGTCATACGTTTATCATAAAAATTACAGCGACAACGAGTCAGTACACATAAAGAAATGATCGGGAATTTGGTTTTTGTCAGGAATTGCAAATATGACTTTCTCTTTGTTTGAAAGTCAGTTTAATATTGAAATGTAGGGAGAGGTGTTTTCTTATATTAAGTATGGACCGGGTATCCTTTAAAGCCAACGTTCGAAGCCATATTAACTTTGTTGGGACACTTAACTTCAGAATGGATTCGAAAACATTTGTCCGCACAGGTATGTAGAAGAAGCCGGGACGATTTGGAAACCTTAATGGGCGAGTCCCGTTTTTGATTCCAGGGATTGTACTGAGCAAAAAAGTCTACTAGAGTATATGTATATGGTGGAAATCGAGCCTCTCGATTTTAACTTGAAGTTTTTATACCCTCAGAATTTATGCTAGCGAGGGTATATACACTTTCATAGGGGCAAAATGTGCCTCATCAACATAATATATTTAGACCCCAAGTATGTTTGTACGAAATAAGTTTCAGACAATTTGGAGTTGATTAAGCCATATCTGTCCATAGGTCTGTCTGCCTGGAGCGCACTATAAATTTCTACTAGACTTAGATGAGGTTCCAATATGGACTCAATTCCTTCGAGTACCTCCCACACAAAAGTTCGGAAAAGTTCAGTGTAGGACCTGCTCTCGAATCGCTTTGATTTTTGTTGTAACAACTAGTATTCACTGCTCCCCCATATGATGGAAAAGTTTTATCTGGGGCAAGTCCGCACTTGCTGAGAAAATAGCCTGAAAGATGCAAAAACCCCTATGACACCGTGTAAAGTGGTTGGAGCGCAAGATAAATCTCGAACCGATCTGCAGATTCGGTCCAAAATTTGGCCTTCGTAATATTTTGTCCAAACTTAGTTCTTCTTTTTCTTAGTACTCTTTCAGGTACTTCCATCACAAAAGTTCACAAATGTTCGGAAAAATTTTGCGCACGATACCTCTTGAAGGGAGTGACCGATTTGGTCCATACTGTACACCTTAATATACTTACCAGATATAGATCAGGTTCGAATATGGACTGTATTTCTCCACTCCTTCGTCTACCTCCCACACAAAATTTCGGATAAGTTCATTTCAAGAACTGCTCTCGAATCACTTTGATTTTTGTTGAAGTAACTGGTATTAGCTGCCTCAATTACGACAGTAAATTTTTTTTTCAGAGGCAAGTCCATACTTCTTTAGAAAACAGCCCGAAAAGTGTTTAAAAAGCCCTTGGCACCATATGTAGTGGCTGATCAACCGATTTGGTCCAAAATTTGGATTTCGTCATATTTTGCCCAAATTAAGTTTAAGATCTAAAATGGCCCATACGGTGCTCTCCTCAGGGTACATCCCCCACGAAAGTTCAACATTTGTGTCTAAATTCAGTTTAGGGTCTGTTCGAAAATCCTGTGGAAATGTATACCGATGCTGTTCATTGTGGACCTGTTTAAAGCGATATTATGTTTTCCGTGGACATGTCCATGCTTTCTAGCATATTGGTCCAAAAGTTGATGACCCACTTAAATGACTAGTGGGTGCGATACCTATCAATAATATATGGCTCCCAAAATAAGATCCACTTCCATAATTGACTATGTCGGTCCATTCCTTTAAGTACCTCCTCCGCAACACTTTTGAACTTTAATCCTAATCAACATTTTTGTCGGCAAATTCAAATTTCCGGCCACAAAATTTTGAAAAGACCTGTTCGTTTTTCGGAAAATGTCTATAAATGACACTCTGCAGTCCCAGAAATCAGAAACGAGACAGCCCATTAAAGTTTTTTCCTTCTATACAAATTAGAAAAACAGTAATAATAGTACTATTTCGCAGATTCTTAAACACAACTTTAGTGTTCGTCTTTAATAAGGGTATGCCCGCATCACATCTTGACAACATTTCGGACATAATTCTGACCCTGGTACATAATGATTTTCCAACCTTTTACTTTCAGAATTGTGTTAAGTTTTTCATGGCAATGTTTGTTTAACTAGTTGGGGAATATTCATATTCCAAGGAGTTAATTATTTTTCTGTGGTAGTTTATCTTATATTTAATAATTATTTTAACACGACTTTTCTTTAAGTGCAATTATTAACCAGTATCGAAATTCGAAGACATCAAAATGAAAAATTACAATTTGCAAGATGTTGATCGATGGCGGTTTAATATCCGTTTTCTATTCATTCTCAACTATTTCGAAATCTACATTCCTGTTTAACATTTATTCCCACGTAAATTCTTGGAAGCAGATATTAAATGATTTACGATCCTTAAAGGATTGTAAACGTACGCAAAGTTCTCAAACCTGAACGTTAACAAATATTGCAAAACCCTATTCACATACAAACAAGCTGAAAATACCAATCCATATGTATGAAACACATGTGCATTTTGAACAAGTGATTGTAAACGTTTTACAACACACCCGCACAAATTTACTCCTTTACATTAAATATCCTAGGCAACAACATTGTAACAAACCTTTGGCGACATAACTTGCATACTGATTAATGTTTGTCATCTTGGATGGAAACCAATCAAATTGAAAGTCAGATATCATCGATATGGCGAGAGAGAGAGAGAGTAAGGTGGGATGTATAACATTACGTATTCTGCATGTTCGACGAATGGGCCTTAGTTTGCATTGCGGTCGTTTGTCGTTTGTTGATTGAAGCGTATAATGGATTATATAGAAACATTCACCCCCAGCCCCATTGCACCTTTCATAGTTTCATTTGGGTATATGTTTTTTTGTTGTTATAAAAAATGTTAATCTGCCAACTACTCCCCAAACGATAATTTTAAGACCATAAAATACTTGCATTACCCTTACAATCTCTGACACATGACAGTCTGTCAGACATTTGTTGAATTTGAATTGCAATCAAACTACTGAGTCAATTGATGCAATTGATGTCGTCGAGTTTCCTGTTTGTAGTCGGATTTTATGAATTGAACGAACGTAAATAAAAAACCATATTCTGAAATATCATGACATTTACATCCATCAAACTATGTTGTGCTCTGGAATGTGCAACAATGTTGCACGAATGTGAATATGTATGCCGGCATATGCATATGTGGGTATGTTTCTTGACAAGCATCGAAAAACCGCAAAATTTATTTGATTCTAGAAACTGCAAATAACAAACATTTTTTAAATACCTCGTAGTATGCCATGAAGTTCATAGTTAGGTATACTATTCTAATACAGGGTTGCCTCTAGTTGATACAAATATTATTAAACAACTTTGTGATTTTATATGATTTACATCTCTATGTAATGTTCGGAGTGTTTAGAGAGAAGGATCTACTTGGAAAACTAAAAGTAAATATAATGGACTTATAAAATGGGAAATTACTCGATTTTCTCGTAGACATATGCTCTAGTAGACTTTTTTGCTCAGTACAACCCCAGGAATCAGAAAGATGACCCGCCCATTAAGGTTCTTTTTTTCTTCCATACAAATCACCACGGCCAATTGTGGTCTGCTAGAATGTTTGGAGTCGATTTAGGCCTGTCTGCCAGTCTGACTGGCTATTGCGCACGGTAACGCTGGAGTGTATCAAACGATATAATCCAAATTTTGAGCCTCGTAATTTGTTTTTCCATTTGTATATAAATTTTGATAATGGGATTTTTCTGTCCACTCATTCGGCTACTTTCTCCACAAGACTCCAAATCATTTTCTTTTGAGAGCTTTCAGAAATTTGTTGACATACATAGGTCAATGTTTTGGTATATAATGATACTTATTATATGGCTTATCGAGTTCCCTCTGCACATTTATTTGGAACGGCCACAAGTAAGGGCAACAAGTAAGAAAAGCGTTAAGTTCGGCCGGGCCGAACTTTTTATACCCTCCACCACGAACTGTTGAAGTGAATTCCAATAATTCTGAAAATTGCGAGATATCGTCCTATGGGGGCTATATGAGGGCCTATACCGACAAATTTCAGGTGGAGAGTTATACACAACTTTCCACCTAAACGAAACGAAACTAACTACCGAATTTCAGTCATTTCGGTGGGATATTGAGGTCACAACCTTCAAAATACCGAAAATCAGGAGGTACCGTTCTATGGGGGCTATATGAAAAAGCGGGCCTATACCGACAAGTTTCTGGAAGAAAGTTTTATACCCCCAGCGAAGACTAGATACCAAATATCAGCCATTTCTGGGGACAACCACAACCTTCAAAACACCGAAAATCAGGAAGTAAGTTCTATATTTCATATGGAACCTTCAAAATAACGAAAATCTGGAGGAACCGTTCTATAGGGACTATATCAAAACGTGGACCTATGTATCCATTTTATAATAGAATTGTTTCTTAGCCTCTGGAAACACAAAATACAAAGTTACAACCGATTCTGTGGTCAAATGGGACTAATACATTCAAAATATCGTAAAGTGACGCGTACTATATACGGGGCGTTAGAAATATTTTTTAGCCTCTTAAAATCACAAAATACCAAATTACAGCCGATTCGGTGGTAAAATGGGACAAATACTTAAAAATTCCTTAAAACGACGACGCGTCACTTTGTATGGGGGCTATACGAAAACGTGGACTCACATAGCCCGCTTTCAATACCAAAAGTCGTACGTACATATAATAGATTTTACCAAAATTTGATCCACCTACTTCAATCAGTTCGGAACCTAGAGTGGTTTCCACAGACGGACGGACATGGCTATATCGATGTACAATTGCACGCTGATCAAGAATATATATAGTTTGTGGGGTCTACAATGATTATTTCCAGTAGTTACAAACGGAATGACAAACTTAATATACCCTCCATCTTATGGTGCAGGGTATAAAAACCCCAGAAATAAATAATTTTTGGGTAAAGAGGATTTCGGTTGTATAGCCGGAATAATGTCTCCATTTCCTGCCGTACTTCGGTACCATAGACCTGAAAAGCAAACCTATGGTATGATTAGATATGTCGCGCTGCTAACGAAGAGTAAGGTAGATTGGTAGCGCTTAAACTAAGGAATGATGGTAGTGAATGTGTAAGCCCCAATCAGAATGAGATCAAGACTCCAATAAGCAGCTGCATAATCATAAGACCACAGAATATGTTAGTAGCATCTGGCAAGAGATAATTTTCACTAAAAGATCTTTAATTATAATATCAATGATTATGTATTTTAAAGTTAATAAAAAATCAGGTAAAGGATTTTATTAAGAACATAGAAAGTTCTGTAAAGTTATAGTTACTTCCGACACCGGCCTCCGCGGTCAACTTGACATTTTGTAAAGTTGTTGGTCTGTATATTCATAAAGAATTGCATTGAGTTGTACAAATTGCCAACACAAATGTATGCAAATTGTTTTCTTAATAAAAATATAATAAAACAAGTAAAAGAGTTTTCCGTGGAATTTGTTTATATGATTGCGAAGTCTCCCTTGTTCCTTCGGGGATGTTGTGGGTATATATGTGTTTATGACTGCGACACGTTATATATTATTTTCATTATTTCGTAATGGAAATTTTTTAAATTAAAAAATGTATTAAGAAATAAAAAAAATATCAAACGTATTTAGAAATAGCTTGTGGTGACTTTATCCGATTCCATCAAATAAAGATATCAATATTTCGAAATATTACATTACTTCTAATCGAAGGTAGCATAACAACTTCAAAACCCCGTACAGCATCGTATATTGCATCAATTTGGAATTCCTCTATCATGATTTTAATACCTTTCTATCGTGATTGTGAAATTTTGTTGCCGTTTTTTATAAACAAACCAAAACTATAAAGAAAAACACACTTATATGTTACGGTGCGTTCGAAACAACTTTACATCTAGCAGTTTTTGCGGATTCTGAAACTGTTCATAGATGAGAAAAATGAAAAAAAAAACAAAAAATGGTCGGAGCGCTTCCCGCAAAAGCTGCCCAAGTGTAAGCACCTTCCATTAAAAGTTGGTTCAGGCGCACCGTGATGTTAGACATTAGTTCCTTTATCTAACTACTACATTGATATCATTTGTATCAAGTGAGAGGTGAAGAGATGTTTTTATGTTTACTTTTAGTAAGTTGTCCGAATATGCCCTCAGAATTTAATCTATTCTGGTCTGAACCCGACCTCCATACAAAATTTCATGAAGATTGTTCCATAATTGCGGCCTGTGGCGTGCGTACAATTTTTAATGGACGGACACACATCTCAAAATCGCCTTATCTCGTCGAGGTATGAATGGTATACCAAACTGGGGTCTACGAAGAATATTTCGCGGTGTTACATGAATTTTTCGAAAAACAAATTTTCCACATTGTGGTGTAGGGTATAACAAGTAGGAAGTATCAATCAGATGTGTCGACAGAGATATACCCTTAGCCTCGGACATAAAGAAAATAAGTAAATACAATACTTTTGACGTCAATAGGGGCTTTATTTTTGAGCTTTTGTGACATTATCTCAGGAAGTACGGTTGTAAAGGGCGTCGCAAGGACAAGGCGTTGACCTTTATACCTATGGTCGAAAAGAAGTTAAAAACATATGTTCTATTTATGGAACAATTGAGGTGAAATTATGTTTAAATTCAACGCTACACATTTTTTGTTTTTTTTTTCTTTTATTTTGCTCTCTGCTGGTTTGAACACACGAACTTCAGATTTGTAGCCAACCACACTACACACTTGAACAGTAAGCGTTGTTTAAGCACATGTTGTACATATCGCTCATTTACTCAAAGAGTGGCATAACGCAAAAATGCGTTTTCTGCGACTTCTACTTTATCTTATGTCAAATTTTCATGTCGATATATCTAAAACTCAACGGGTTACAGGTCATTTACTACGAGTTTGGCATAATTGAACAAAAAAGTTTTTTGAGTTTATGAATGACTAAAACACTTCAAATCATGCTTGACCTTGTACATAAATTTAACACTGATATCAGACTAGCTGTTTACAAAATAAGGTCCAAGTAGTTATTTTGGTTTTTGTGCAACAATCATTTCAAATTGGGAAGTCAAATTACGATCGCCAACTTAAAACGCGCTTTTTCTCGAAACTGGATTTTTTGAAATGTGTCACTCTTTGAGTAAATGAGCGATATATAGAAAAAACTCCCTTTCCGACGCACAGTGGCGGATTAAAAAATCAACACTTTTGTCTAAAAAATTGGTAAAATTTTTAATATAGATCTTATAGCGTTCTTCTTAGAGGGCACGTACTGCTAACGTAAGACAAATTTGGAAGAAGATTTCTTCATCTTGCCGCTGATGCCAATTATGTTAATGTACGTGGTCAGATAACAGAGTTATACGCTAGTATATCCATAGAAACCCTATTCTAGGGCAGCTTTAGTCAGTGACCCACCATTTATATTCTGGCACTAGATGGCGTCTGATTTTAATACTGAATAATCTTAAACCCATGACCTACTTTGGAAAATTATTCCCGAGGTGGGCACTGGTGGGCATCATGACTAAAACCTTAGTTCAAATTTAAAATATGATCGAATTGGCATTACAAATACACTAAGAAAATATGCAGCTAAGTAGAATTCCACAACACGCTAAAACACTATTTTTTTTAATGAGAATTAAGCTATTACCTCCTCCTTCAAAATCCACTATAATATTTTGCTATACGTATTAGTTCCGCGATATTTTGAATATATTTACTTGCACTTAAAATATAGGTTGTACTCACAACAAAAAATAGTAGTCAAATGTTCCGAATTTTGAAGCTAATCTTAAGAATGTTATAGCTGTTAAGAGTTGCCAGATGTTTTACCAAAAATTTGACATTCATTTTTTTTTTATTTTTGACCAATGGTTGGATCCACTGTGCGACGGTGAGCTTTGAACACACAACTCTAGGATTTGTAGTCAGACACACAAGCCCTGTGCTACCGTACTCATTACTTAGTAACTATGTACATACCTAGCAAAATGTTCGATGCCAAAAATGACATTCAATCATGGGTGCAAGTGATCTAGCGTGAGCGTGGACCCCAAAAGATGACGTTCTTTTCTGGATCCTAAGCATGTCATTTTAACCAATGCGTTGACATGTCATTTCCACCAATGCTTTGGCATGTCATTTCCACCAATGATTTGACATGTCATTTTCACCAATGCTTTGACACGTCATTTTCACCCATGCTTTGACATGTCATTTTAACCAATGCTTTGGCATGTTATTTTCACCAACCCCTTGGCATGAAATTTTCATGTCTTGTTTGGAAAATGGAAATGCTGTATTGAAATATGGTTTTCATGAAAAACAAAACTCTTTATTAATTCAAACGAATTCATGAAATAACTACAATTAATTTATCAGTTTAGTTTTTCAAAAGTTTACATCCAAAATTGCAATGTAATCACCACCGCTGCAACGCAAAAGATTACTTCCTCCGTTCTCCGCAACTGATATTTTTTCATCTTACAAAAGGTTTTTCAATTATCTTCCCATCACCAGTTCAGATTTCGACATGGACTCCAAACAGGGACGTACGCAGGATTTCATTTCGGGGGGGGCCCAACTTGACCAAAAATCATGAAAATTAAAAATGTTGTATATCGTTACGTAAAGCTATTTTAAAGGTTTTTAGTTGATTTTATGTATATTCAATATTGCCACAAAGTATATACATTCAATAGAAAGAGATCACAATATTTTAGATACTAGATTGAAATTTGGAACTGATTATAATATAATTAGTCCAAATTCTCCAACAGAATTGAAGTAATAACTAAAAAATCTTTCAAATGAATATTACCCACATAGATGTACGTTTTGGTGTATCCCAGAATTTTCAACCACATTACCTCTTATTTGGCATTTTGGGTTCTTAATCCCGCAGCGAATAGCTTTCGAAAGATTTTCTATAATTCGAGACTATAGCATAGTTTTTAAAAATATCGTCAGTAATATGGATTTTGGAAATCCTTTTGGTGGGAGAAGTTCAATGCAAAAAGTGGTGCAATTTGTTTGATTTGTTCTTAGGTTTTACTATTTTTGGGATATAGAAGTGACATTTTTAGTTTCTTGTTAGGTTTTCACGATTTGCTTAAAAGCAGTAAGTCTTATCGAAATGGAACTACAAGATTGGGGTTCGTAATTATACCCTCAGCATTTATGCTAACGACGGTATATCAAGCATTTTGTAGAAAATTAACTTATGTTGAAACTGAGGTATGGGGTATTGTAACTCGCGATCAGTTTTACTATACCATAACTTTTGACCGCATTTCGCAAAATAAACTGTTTTAGCCCGATTCACCGAGGGGTTTCTTAAAATAATAATTTGAGCGGAAGCTGTGGTCGTACTAATGTAAAAAAATCGTTGAAATAAACGAGTTTCATTATGTTATTTTCCAATTAGTGGTTTTACAACACAATGTAGAGCTTAATGCTCAAAGGAAAAGTTAAAGAGCACACTTCAGAGTTGAAGTTTCTAATGTATGATTTTTTAATATATCCATTATTATTGGATTTATTTATTTATTTATTATTGGATTGTAGTACTCGCGATTTCGCATTTTTTAATGTATAACATGAGGGTGTAGCCCTCACAGGATCACAGTAATCTGCGTCTAAACACGAAATTTTTGTGCGTAAATTTTTCACAAAAACCTATTTTTTGGTTTAAAATTTACAAACGTCATTGGATTTCCATGGAAACTCGCGTAAATTTAGTTTTTTTACGTTCTGAATCTAACAAGCCACGACGCGTAAAAATCCAACCACTAGATAGACGGATATGATACCCCTCAAATTTCGAAAATTTGCAAAAAATTATTTTGAAAATATCGCATATTAAAACGCGTTTTGGATGTGTCAGTTCTACTTAAATAAATAGATCGATACGCGTGTTTAAACTGCGCGAAAACAGATATTTCAAAACTATCGCTAATCCAGAGATATAATAGATTTTTTCTAAAAATTTAGTGCGATGCTACATCCACGGTTCTTGATGGATCGCATTGAAACGGTATAGAAGGATGTATTTTTTAATGGTGATTATTGAAATCGGATGCGCATAAAATGTAAATGAACTTCGCGGAAATTATGACCATTTTACTGTATTTTGCACCCTTAAATGCAGCAGATGCTACATCGTGGCCGCCAAATAGAATTTGACAAACTGAACATCAAATAAAAGGGAGTGATTCGCTGTGTTGGAAAATCGGATGCGCATCATGTCATTTTCATAATTACGCGGTTTATATGCGTCTCAAATGTTGTAATATTCAATATAACATTATTTTAACGTTATGCCACAATTGGAATTCCTTGTGATTTAATATAATGTTCTAATAATATTATCCAATAGGAAAACTATAAGCGAAAAATTTGTTACAACGGAATATCATCATTACTGCGTGAAATTTTGACGAAAATGCCGAAGAACTCAAACATTTTTTCTCCAACTTTTCCTATAAAACCATAACAAAAATAAAATTAGAATAATATGATTTTAATTTTTTCGTAATATTTTCTTCGTATTTTTGCAAATAACATGAATACTATAGGTCCAACTTTCACAACTTAGGTTTCATTTTATTCCTTATAATGTCTGGATGCTGTTATAATTTTTTTATATATTTTTCGTAACTATGAGCGCTATTTTTTCGAAGATATGTTTGTAAATACATGCAATTTTTTAACAAATTTGATTTTTCGCGAATCCATTGAGACTTTGCGATTATTTTTTGCATCATCGCAAAGGGTACGAATTCAGTTAACGATAATAGGAAATAATAGCTAATTATATTAAGCCGCGATTTTTTTTAGAATTTTTTCTTATTATCATAATTAAAACGGTCATATCTTTTGCGCGCAACGATCAAAGTTAGTAACGAAAACAGATTTGGAATGCTGATTTTTTTCTTAATCCATGTACCAAAAATCATTGATGTAGTATCAACATTTTTTTTTTGATTTTTTGGAAATGGAAAAGACAATTTTAGACATTTTTCTTGATATACACTTTCATACGGGCAAAATGTGCCTCATCGAAATAATGGTTTTAGACCCCAAGTATGTTTGGACGAAATGTGTTTCAGACAATTTGGAGTCGATTGAGCAATGTCCGTCCGTCTGTCTGGCTGGCTGGTGCGCACGATAACTCTTGAACGGATGAACCGATTCGGTTCAACTTTTGGCTTTCGTAATATTTTGCCCAAACTTAGTTTAAGTTCGAAGATGAGCTATATCGGTCCACTCCTTCCGGTACCTCCCCCACAAAAGTTCGAAAATGTTCGGAAAATTTGTGCGCACGATAACTCTTGAAGGGAGTAACCGATTTGGTCAATACTTTGCCCATCGTAAAATGTGTACCAGACTTAGATAACGTTTCAATATAAGCTCAATCGGTCTACTCCTTCGGGTACCTCCCACACAAAATTTCGGAAAAGTTCAGTTTAGAGCCATCTCTCGAATCGCTCTGATTTTTGTTTTAGCAACTTGTATTGACTGCCCTCCATACGACGGTACAAGTTTCATTAGGGGCAAGTCCGTACTTCCAGAGAAAATAGCCTGAAAGTTGCAAAAAAAATCTATGACACCATGTGAGGTGGTTGGAGCGCAAGATAACTCTCGATCGGATCTACCGATTCGGTAAAAAATTTGGCCTTAGTAATATTTTGTCCAAGCATAGATTAGGTTTGAAGATAAGCCATATCGGTCCACTCCTTCAGGTACCTCCCCCACAAAAGTTCAAAAATGTTCGGAAAATTTGTTCATACGGTAACTCTTGAAGGGAGTGGCCGAATTGGTCCACATCCTAATATATCTGCTAGATATAGATCAGGTTAAAATAGGGACTTAATTTGTCCAATCCATCCGGTACCTCCCACACAAAATTTCGGATAAGTTCACTTTAAGACCTGCTATCGAATCACTTTGATTTTTGCTGAAGCAACTTGCATTCGCTGCCTCAATTACGATGGTAAACGTTTTTTCAGGGGCAAATTCAAACTTCTTGAGCAAACATCACGAAGGGTGTAAAAACTCCCTATGACACCATATGTAGTGGCTGGAGATCCACTTCCATAATGGTCAATGTAGATCCATTCCTTTTAGTATCTCCTCCGCAAAACTTTTGATCTCTAATCATAATGAACATTTTTGTCGGCTCAAATGCCCAACATTTTTAAAAACCTTCAATAGTTTGTTTGGCTCGAGGTCAGTAATAAAACAATGATAATTTTGCTTTATTATTTTATTTAACTTCCGATATTTCGATCGTCTTTGACGATCATCATCAGGGAATTCTGATTTTAAATAGAACATAAAAACATAAATTACATCAATGTCAACAAAAATACATTAAATAATAATTACATTTTATAACAACTTCACTTTCTTTCTATTGCACAGGTGATTTGCTACTGAAACTTATGTTCTTACTCTCTTAATTGTTTGGTCTTTTGGACAATGTTCCTATATATTTGTGCACAGTGTTCTGTGTCAGTTTTGTAATTCATGCGACTTTCATTTGGTACGTTAATAATATGAAGCATTTCCAACATATATCTGCGCTTATAATTAGTTTCTTGTGCCATAATTTTTACGTCCTTTAGGTTTGGAGTATGGCCTGTTTGATAGCAGTGCGCAGCAAGAGCTGTCTTTTGTTCCAATGGTTTGTTTTTGAGCTTTAAATCAGACTTATGACCACTAAGTCTGGTTTTGAGTTTCGTCTTTGTAGTGCCAACGTATACCTTCGGGCATACGTTGGACTTGTCACCGTTACATCCTATCTTATAAACTACATTTGATTTGTCTTCCTTTGCGATTTTGGATTTGGTTTTGCCGAAAAAATTGTTATTGGTGTTGTTGCTCCTGAATGCCAGTCGAAATTGGTCCTTATTATATAAACTAGAACTGGAAAATCGCTCCGAGAATCCTGGAATATACGTCGATCTTTTATATATTTTGGCTTCTCTTTCTTTTACTTCTGGTTTTTGTGCTTGAACATATTTTATTAGCTCCGTGATCGTTTTATTAGGAAAATCATTCATCCTCAGTATTTTACGAATTTTCTTCTTATTTTCAGAGTGAAATTTTATATCACTGATATTGAGAACTCTATTTATAAAATTGGTCGCAGTATTTATCTTAATCCTTCTAGGATGTTTAGAGTAAAAATTTATAAGTCTTCCCGATGCAGTGGTTTTTTGATACCAGTCTAAGAGGAGAATATTGCCTTGTCTATGTATTACAGCGTCAAGATATGGTAATTGTCCATTTTTTTCCATTCCATTGTGAATTTTATCTGTTTATTAAATTGGTTCAATATCTCTAATGTGTTATCAACTTCATTTTTCTTTATGACACAAAATATGTCGTCTACATATTTTGTTATAATTCTGGGTTTTACTCTTAATTTTTGCATCGATTCGTCAAGTAATTTTTCCATCACAATATCAGCAATGATAGGTGAAATTGGCGACCCCATTGGCATCCCTTTCAATTGTTCATAAATTTTATCATTATAGACAAAGTATCTTGAGTCTTTTATACATATAGTGACGATTTCTATAAATAAATTCATGGGGATGTCCGTATATTCCTTGATGAGAGACCATTTTTCCTTTATAGTGTTGATTGCCAGGTTTACTGGTACACTAGGAAATAGCGATATGACATCGAAAGAAATCAGAAGTTCATCGTCGTCAATATGTTCTAACAGATTAGAAAGAGACGATTTTGCCACACTAATTGAGAGCGAAAATATCATTCTCGCAACACAAAACAGCAAACATAAAACAACCCATAAGAAGAAATTTAACAATTTAAAACAACAACAACTTACTGAGCTGAACTTACAACAAAATAAAGGGTGGTTTGTAAACACAACCAACACAGACATCCCTACTAATGTAGAATGGCTTCTTTCTCTTGGTCCGAAGTTCTCGCTACCAACAACAAGGACAACGTTTCCTTTATTTAACATCATTGCAGAAGGAGAGGATTGCATACAGACGATAGAGAATAGAGAAAAACAAGAGAATGCTAGAATCAATTTAGTTTCTCTTATTGACGACTATATGAAGAAAACAAAATTGGGTAGGAGAGACCGGTTAACGTTAGACATAGTGGCTCAAACAACGAAATTTCTAAAAGAAAATAATGATATATTGGTATTGAATGCTGATAAAGGGGGGAAAACGGTCATGATGTTGAAATCCGAATATGAGTCTAAAATGCACAAAATACTGAATGACATGTGCACCTATAGAAGATTGAGAAAGGATCCTACCACGGGATTACAAGATAAGAACAATAGAATGGTAACCAGATTATTTGACCTAAATTTGATTAGTGACTTTGAGAAAAAGAAATTGACAAACAAAACGTCTATGGCTCCCAGGATTTATGGACTTCCCAAAATCCATAAGGAAGGAATACCCTTAAGACCAATATGCTCCTGCACAAATTCGCCAACATATGAGTTGTCAAAGCATATGGCATCTATTTTAAAAGCTCTTACCAAAGAATCAAAATATAATATAAAAGATGCGATTGAATTTAAATCAAGACTAAAAAACGAACATATTGACGACGATGAACTTCTGATTTCTTTCGATGTCATATCGCTATTTCCTAGTGTACCAGTAAACCTGGCAATCAACACTATAAAGGAAAAATGGTCTCTCATCAAGGAATATACGGACATCCCCATGAATTTATTTATAGAAATCGTCACTATATGTATAAAAGACTCAAGATACTTTGTCTATAATGATAAAATTTATGAACAATTGAAAGGGATGCCAATGGGGTCGCCAATTTCACCTATCATTGCTGATATTGTGATGGAAAAATTACTTGACGAATCGATGCAAAAATTAAGAGTAAAACCCAGAATTATAACAAAATATGTAGACGACATATTTTGTGTCATAAAGAAAAATGAAGTTGATAACACATTAGAGATATTGAACCAATTTAATAAACAGATAAAATTCACAATGGAATGTGAAAAAAATGGACAATTACCATATCTTGACGCTGTAATACATAGACAAGGCAATATTCTCCTCTTAGACTGGTATCAAAAAACCACTGCATCGGGAAGACTTATAAATTTTTACTCTAAACATCCTAGAAGGATTAAGATAAATACTGCGACCAATTTTATAAATAGAGTTCTCAATATCAGTGATATAAAATTTCACTCTGAAAATAAGAAGAAAATTCGTAAAATACTGAGGATGAATGATTTTCCTAATAAAACGATCACGGAGCTAATAAAATATGTTCAAGCACAAAAACCAGAAGTAAAAGAAAGAGAAGCCAAAATATATAAAAGATCGACGTATATTCCAGGATTCTCGGAGCGATTTTCCAGTTCTAGTTTATATAATAAGGACCAATTTCGACTGGCATTCAGGAGCAACAACACCAATAACAATTTTTTCGGCAAAACCAAATCCAAAATCGCAAAGGAAGACAAATCAAATGTAGTTTATAAGATAGGATGTAACGGTGACAAGTCCAACGTATGCCCGAAGGTATACGTTGGCACTACAAAGACGAAACTCAAAACCAGACTTAGTGGTCATAAGTCTGATTTAAAGCTCAAAAACAAACCATTGGAACAAAAGACAGCTCTTGCTGCGCACTGCTATCAAACAGGCCATACTCCAAACCTAAAGGACGTAAAAATTATGGCACAAGAAACTAATTATAAGCGCAGATATATGTTGGAAATGCTTCATATTATTAACGTACCAAATGAAAGTCGCATGAATTACAAAACTGACACAGAACACTGTGCACAAATATATAGGAACATTGTCCAAAAGACCAAACAATTAAGAGAGTAAGAACATAAGTTTCAGTAGCAAATCACCTGTGCAATAGAAAGAAAGTGAAGTTGTTATAAAATGTAATTATTATTTAATGTATTTTTGTTGACATTGATGTAATTTATGTTTTTATGTTCTATTTAAAATCAGAATTCCCTGATGATGATCGTCAAAGACGATCGAAATATCGGAAGTTAAATAAAATAATAAAGCAAAATTATCATTGTTTTATTACTGACCTCGAGCCAAACAAACTATTGAAGAATTACCAGATCAAAGGTCAACTATCAACATTAAAATTTTTAAAAACCCCTAAATACATGTGTTTTTTTTGGGACAAAAATTGTTTCAATATATACAGGCTGAGGGTATATCTCTGTCGGCAAAGCCGACTGATACTTTTTGACTTGTTTTTTTACTCGGTTGTACCATTTTTGAGTTATATAAGTTTATGTTGGGAAATTGTAGTCATGACATTGTTTTATAACGAGACGATACAGTCAGTGAATCGTCCCAATTTGAACTTCTATATCTCAAAAATGGTAAAACCTACGAAAATATCATACTAAAACAATATTGTAGAGAATTTTCACTGCTACAACATTTTCTTAAAGTTTGAACATTGAACTCTCGAACGGATCTGCCGATTCGATCCAAAATTTTTTCAGTTTTTTCAGGGGCAAGTCCATACTTCTTGAGCAAACAGCCCAAAGGGTGTAATAACCCACTATGGCACCATATATAGTGGCTGGAGATTTATTCTTTTTAGTATATCCTCCGCAAAACTTTGATCTTTAATCCTAATCAACAGTTTTGTCGGTTCAAACGACCAAAATTTTTAAAAACCCCTAACACATACGGTTTTGGGAAAAAATTGTTTCAATATACACAGGCTGAGGCTATATCTCTGTCGGCAAAGCCGACTGATACTTTTTTACTTGTTCTCCATTATTTTATCCCATTGTTTAGCAACAAGTTGATATAAAATAGGAATACAAAATTTTGATTAAAACAGTAAAACAATTTTCTAACTGGATTTCGAGATATAATCCACGGAAAACCCTTGATATGTCGTACATATTGTCCAATAGTCATTACATTTTATGTATATCTAATCCGCACAATACTGAGTTTGTAATCGTTTTGAATACAAAATGAGTTTAAAGCCTCAAAACCTTTATATTCATTACAGAATTCCGAAATACTGGCATGGCATAAAGAAGGAATTCAGTTTTACTGGAAGTTTCTCTAAAAAGAGTATTAAAAAAATTTAAATATTTCTAAGACAACTTGTTTACAAAGTACATTTTCAGTACAGAACCTTCAGAACAATATAAGTTTTCATTTGAAATTTGAAAAACAAAAATTATTTTAGAGAAAAAATCGTAATAATTTTTTAAAGTAGTTCAAAAAATGTTGTCGGACCAAACCATTTCGGGGGGGGCCCGGGCCCCCCGTGCCCCCACCCCCCTGCGTACGTCCCTGACTCCAAATGCAGTCCTTTAAGTATTTTTATTTCGTAAATTACTTTTATTTTATAATTTCGTTATTTTATAACAACATTTTGGTAATTTATACTCTTTTGTTTAGTGACGGAAATATGTAGGGATCTACAACCCGGCTTGCTTTAGGGATCTCTAAGAACAAAATGTAACGAACGGGGAGGAGAGACTTTTTACGGAAAATACCATTTATGCTTAATTAATTTATTTTTAATTGTTTCTTTCCAAAAGTAGTTTCTTCTTTACTTTCAGATTCTTGTTCCTTTTCGTTTCGGACTTTTTCAAATTCTAAGAGGCGAGATTTGATTGATTTCATTCTATGTCAGATTTAGAACAGACAAGGGAACTTTTAAAATAGCAATGTGTGCAGTCCGATTCTATTTTTAGCTCGATGGTTGGGACTTCATATAATACCAATTGTTTAGAAGTTTTAGTTGTTTGATATGCAGGAAATGTAAGACATCACGACGACAGTTCTAACAACTTTGGTCTGTTCCAGAAACTGCAAGAATCTACTTATTTTTACTACGATAACAATTTTTCCTTTATGTTATCGGAAAAAATAGTAAAAATTAGTAAATTTTTGCAGTACTGGAACATACCAAAATGAAAATAAACAGGTGTGTAAATGAAAACACAAACATCATCTCTATTGGATCGATGGAATGGGTACAAATGCTGATGAAAAGATCGGATCTTTCACGACTTCCTTTGCATTAGTTCAAATCCTAATGAAAAGATCGGATCTTTCACGACTTCCTTTGAACCAATGCAAAAGATGACATGAAATCACGTCATCGCAAAGAACCCCTTCCGTCAAATTTTGCTGGGTAGTAGTGAGTGCAGTGAGTTGTTATGTGTAAGCCATAATATATGTACTGCCTGCTAATGCGGACAGTAATGAGCACTCTTTATTCGGAAATGCAGGAAGTAATGACATATGACTACCAAATTTTTTGCTGGGTTCCCTCGTTAGACTAAAGACTGAGGGTATAATTATTGTTTAAATACTCAAATCTTTTTAGGCAAGGGCTTATGAATCTGAATACTGCATTTAAAAAAAAAAAAGTATTTTAATTACGCTTCAGTATGTAGAACCATTCCAACAATGTTTTTGTTTCTTTCTTCACTACGTCCGGCGAAATTATCGAAGATTTGGCAACCCAAATCCAAAACCTTCATTAAAGACTTTACATCACATTACTTGCCGCAGCAGGTTATATGCGTATTCATATTCATGTTTATGAGAACATTTGTCGATTTGTTAATAATATGGTTAACATTCCTGCCTGGCTGATGGACTATGTTACGAATCATTTGATTTGTGGTACCTTCTCCCTACATCTCAGTAACACATCTTCATCCTCATCAACAACATCAGCATTCACTAATTTTATGTGCCTTTGCCATTTTGATGATGCATCACAAAAAAATGGAACTGCATTGTCGAGGGGTATTGGCATCACACATTAAAGGGAAAACGATGAGGTTGCATTGCAAATGCCATAACTATTTTATGCCCTTCTTTAATGTTGCAAGTCTTTTGAATACTCGTAGAAGTGTGCGTTGCAATTCCTAGTTTTGCATTGGTATTTTAGGGTTTTTGTATTGATGGAAAGAGCTTGTTGTTATTTTGAAAAGTCAATAATAATTTTATGGAAAGTGAGTGGATCTATGGCTGCATGTGTTAGTCTTTGTATTCCGATGTGTTAGTATTTAGTGGTAACGATGCATAAAAATACCACAAAAAACTGTGCAGTATAAATCTCATGCAAGCAATGACTTTAATATTTATCATTGCAGGAACATGTCTATCAACAAAACATACGCACACTAGTTACATATACATATGTATGTATGTATGTATGTATGCATGCTACTTGCATCAGTAATTTGATTTTTACGTTGAAATTTGTAATAGTTCGTAAAAATACTTTAATACCAACCGTTTATGGATTTGATGTTGTCGAAGAAGTTTTAACGATTACACAACTCTAAGCAAATATCAGAATATCTTATAAAATTTAATCATGGTCGATATTATGAGCTTTCAATTTAATTGCATTGAATTTAAGGCTTGTAAAATTGTAGTGCAGAGTTTCATAAATGTTTAGATGCTAGGGAAAAGTTGCAATGGTAATGGATATCGTTCAATGTATATGACATATGTTTAAATCATTAAGGGGTTACCTCTACTTTCAAAAATCTAAAAAAAGGTATTGGCTTATTTTGAAGTACAGTTAGTATAGAGTATGCCGCAAAAAATTTCAAGTCCAACGCAGTAAAATTGGCTGAGGTATCACGCGTTTTTTTTTTAATTTTTAAGTCGGTGACAACGATAGCTCAATAACGAATGGACCGATCTTTATACACTTTGGTGAGCTTAATTAAATACATACAAATCTTGTCTTTAAGCGAGACAGTTTTTGTTTAATTTTTTTGACAGATTTTTAGACAAAACAAGTAAAAAAGTATCAGTCGGCTTTGCCGACAGAGATATACCCTCAGCCTATGTGAATTTTCACTTTCAACTACGGACAGATAGAATGTATTTAGGGTCTTTTCAGAATTTTGTGTCCCTCTTTGGACATTTGAGCTTGCCGACAAAAATGTGGATTCGGATTGGTCCATTATGGAAGTGGATCTTATTTTGGGAGTCATATCTTTTCGATAGATATCGCGCCCACTAGTCATCTTAGAACTTTGGACAAATATGCTAGGAAGCATCGACATGTCCACGGACAACATAATATCGTTTTTAATGGACCAAATCTGTTGATACGTTCGAGAGTTATCGTGCTCTCCAGCCACTACATATGGTGTCATAGGGCTTTTTTACACCTTTCGGGCTGTTTTCTCAAGAAGTATGGACTTGCCCCTGAAAAACTTGTACCGTCGTAATTGAGGCAGCGAATGTAAATTGCTTTAAAAAAATCAAAGTGATTCGAGAGCAGGGGCTCAATTCTGAAAGCTTTTATAAAGGAAAAAACTGTCAAATGCAAAAAAATCCAGTCAAAGGTGTTAAAGTAAACTTATCCCAAAGTTTGTGTGGGAGGTACTTGAAGGAGGCGACCGATACGGCTTATTGTCAAACTTAAACTAAGTTTAGAAAAAATATTACGAAGCTCAAGTTGTTAATTGGAACTTCATCTAAGTCTGGTAGAGATTTCACGATGTACAAAATATGGACCAAATCGATTACTCCCTTCAAGAGTTATAGAGCGCACAAATTTTCCGAACATTTTTGAACTTTTGTGGGGAAGGTACCGGAAGGAGTGGACCGATATAAACCATTTTCGAATTAAACTAAGTTTGGACAAAATATTGCGAAAGCCAAATTTGGACCGAATCGGTTGATCCGTTCGAGAGTTATCGTGCGCTCCAGCCAGCCAGGCAGACGGACGGACATGGCTAAATCAACTCCAAATTGTCTGAAACGGATTTCGTCAAACGTACTTGGGGACTAAAGCCATTATTTCGATGAGGCACATTTTGGTACCTCCCGATTTACGGTATTTTGAAGGTTTTAGCCTTATTTGGTCTTCATTGGGGGCATAAAACTTTATATCTGATATCTATCGGTATAGGTCCACGTTTTCATATAGCTTAGAACGGTACTTCCCGATTTTCGGTATTGCCAAAGTTTTAGCCTCAATATCCCACCGAAATGGTTGAAATTTTGTATTTAGTGTTCGTTGAGGGTACAAAACTTTCCACCTGAAATTTATCGGTCTAGGTCCACGTCTTCATATAGTCCCCATAGAACGGTATCACCAGAGTTTCAGTATTTTCATGGTTTTATCACCAACATCCCTCCGAAATTGCTAAACTTTGTTACTTCGTCTTCGTTAGGGGAATAAACCTTTCCACCTGAAATTTGTCGGTAAAAGTCCACGTCTCTAGATAGCCCCATACATCCCTATTTTCGATATTTTGAGGTCGTGGTCTCAATATAGATCCACGTCTTCATATAGCCCCCATAGAATGGTACCCCCGGATTTTCGGTATTTTGAAGGTTGTGGCCTCAATATCCCACCGAAATGGCTGAAATTTGGTAATTAGTCTTCGTTGGCTTTGCAAAACTATCAACTTAAATTATACGTATAGGTCTTGATCTTCATAAAACTTCACCTCCCGATTTTAGGTATTTTCAAGGTTTTAGCCTCAATATCCGACCGAAATGCCTGAGTTTTAGTATTTATTTCTCGTTGGTGGTATACATATTTCCTCCTGAAATTTGTCTGTATAGGTAGACGACTTTATATAGCCCCCATTTTAGTTATTTTGAAGGTAGTAGCCTCAATATCCCAACGAAATGGCTGACATTTTATGTTGAAGCTTCGTTGGTGGTAGAAAAATATCCACCAGAAATTTGTGGGTATAGGTCTACATGTAGCCCCATAGAACCGCACTCAATATCGGTAGAAAACCTCCCCAGAGCATATTTTCAATATAATGTGATTATCATCAGTAAAAGTATTTTTCTTCTCGAAGTTAGTTACTAATTTGTCATATTTAAATAAATCGCGGTTAAAGTTTACATATTTTGGGGGTTTTTTAAGTTTTCATGATTTTGCTTGCAAACCACAGGAACTTTTGAAATGGGATTAGAGATTGTAGCAGTGAAAATTCTCTACAAGATTGACTTTTATGATATTTCCGTAGGATTTACCGATTTTGAGATATAGAAGTCACATTTTTAGGTTTTTTTGTTAGGTTTTTTTGCAATTTTACTTGAAAGCGGCAAGTCTTACAAGATTGTCTTTTGCATTTTTTTCCTAGGTTGTATCATTTTTGAGATATATAAGTTTAAGTTGGGAAAATGCAGTTATAACATTGTTTTATAAGGAGGCGGTACAGTCAGTGCATTGTCCCAGTTTGAACTTCTATATCTCAAAAATGGCAAAACCTATGAAAATATCATAAAGGCGAATCTTGTAGAGAATTTTTGCAGCTACAATCTCTAATCCCATTGCGATAGGACTTGCGGTTTCCAAGCAAAATCGTAAAAACCTAAAAAGCACTATAAATGTGAACTTTGACCGCCATTTATCTAAAAAGCCCTCCGGCGATATGTGATACCCTACACCACTAGCCTGAGAATTAGCTTGCAGCAAATCAAAATTCCTTTTTGGAACAAATAAACTTATTGTAAGAGATAACTTTGTGGATTCTGGCACCGTATCATACCAAGCTTAATTAATAATATAATAATTGTTTCACAAACACCCCAGAAGGCCAGAAGGGACAAGGAGACTTCTCTCATATCAATGAGTGAGTGTAGCCCGATTCATGATCGCTCAATGATATGGGACCCACAGGTTATCTCCGAGTCCGAACGGCATATCCTAAGACACCACTTGTAGAGAAGTTTTACACGGCTGAAATACTTAGAAAATGTCGCCAACATTACTGAGAGGTATTTTGCGACCGTTGAAAATTTGATGTTTCTAGCTGGGGAATAGTTTAAAAAAGGTGGCAAAGCTACCCATGCTGCAATGTATGCACAGCGAAACGTTTGCCTCCAAAGAGGCAGTTAAATGATATGTACAAGTGATTTGGAAGTGCATCAAATTATGCATTTTCACTCATGATTTTTACAAGGGAGTGACCCCGGAAAGAGGCACTCCATTGCACCGCATTTTAACTGACCCTTTGGCATTGCATTTTAACTGAACCTTTGGCACTGCATTTTAACTGACCCTTTGGCATTGTATTTTAACTGACCCTTTGGGGTAGAATAGGAGGTAGTCCAGAGCACTTGTTTTGAATAATTTGTTTAAAACAAAAATATTAATAACTTTATTAAATTAACACAAATTATGAAAGTTCTCTATTGAATTCAATCGCAAACATGTGTGTTTCCTCCGCTCTTTATTTAATCCAAGCTTAAGTGCTTTTGCTAAATGGGTTTGATATTGTGTTCCCATCACCAGTGAAGATTTCGACATGTACTCCAACACCACTCCATTGGGAAATTTTCTTCTCGTGAGTTACCGGAAAATTGTTCACAAATTAAATATTATTTAGTTTGTATTAACAAATGTTTGGAAATGTTAACACGATTATCTCTTTTTGGAAATGTATTCCGCTGCCTGTAGAGATGTACAAACTGATTTATGTAGATATAGGGATCTCTAACAACTGCTAATAAAATGTAGTGAACGGAGTGCCTTTTTCACGACTCCGTTTGCACTGCATCCGGATGCTGTTAAATTGTGAGGAATTGGAGTGCCTTTTTCACGACTCCGTTGAACTGCCTCCGGATGTTGTTAAAATGTGACAAATGGATGTGATTCTTTGGACTGCATCCAAATGCGGTTAAAATGTGATGAATGGAGTGCCCTTTTCACGACTCCATTTGAACTGCATAAAGAATTAGTCTACATTGCACTACTTCCATTTTATTTTGCTGAGATGTATAAAGATACAATTTGACAATTAATAAGCTAGGGCACCATGTAATTTGAAATAATTCAAAAACTGGGAATGGGAAAATGAGGTTCTCTATACAAAACCCATTATATATTAGGCAGTAGGCCCGTTATCTAGCAGACACGTTATTGGAATTTGCATCAGGGGGAAGGGTAAGTAGTTCTTTTTCCATATGTAGGCTACTTTGACGGTATGTATATACCCTCCAGGAAATAAAATAAAGATCAAAAATATATATTTTTATTTTTCATACAAAAGTAATGGTCCATTTCACCCGCTAAATAATATCAGATCATCATACAAAATTGTAGACAACATTTTCTACTTTAACTCGTACCTCGTGCAATATTTCGTGATTATTGAGCTATAATTGCGACATCTAGCGTGTTTATGATTACACTACAAACAAATAGCGGGGTATATTAGGCTAAACTCTGTTATCTTACCATGTACACCAACACAATTGACATCAATAGAAAGGTCAAGCGTTCCTCTACAAGGTATAGCTTACTTGCCCGGAATTTATCTTCCAGGAATAAAGATATAAGCTGTATATTAAAAATTTTCACAATTTTCGCACAAAAGTTGTAGTCCTCTAAATATTACCTGATCACCATCTCAACTTGCAAGCTTCTTCTTTATCATATAGGTACTCTTTCCTTATTTAAAATTTCGCCTTGATCTTGCTATTATTACAAAATTGCCTACAATATTTCAGGATCATCATCAATAAAAAAAATAGGGATCTATTGTGGTCTGAACCCGACCTCCATACAAAATTTCGTGACAATCGGTCTATAATTGCGGCCTGGAGTTTGATTACAATTTATAGTGGACAGACGGACACACATCTCAAAATCGCTTTATATCGTCGAGATATGAAGATCGGTATACCACATTTGTGGTCTCCGACAAACATTTCGCGGTGTTACATGAATTTCCCTTTCCACATATTGGTGTATGGTATAATGAGTTTTTTGGTCTGTTCAACTAGGGATAACCCCTTTAAGCAAAAAGAACAAAAAACAAAAAATATAATTCGCATTTGTCAGTCGAATAAATAAATAGGCATAAGTGTGTGCTTTAATTTTCCAGAAATCCAAAGCTGATATTTGTTGGCCATTTCATATCGATTACAAATGAAATGTGTAACGTACATATTAATAAAATTATACATTTAATTAATTTCCCATAAAAGTAAAACTTCCATCATTATATTAATGACCAGATGCATAGGAATTTTGTGGTTTCTAGTTGTCAAACAAAGTTTTCCCACAATCTAGACGGACTAGTCAAAACTTTGACCAATCTAAACATTCATTAATGTATAATTACATATCACTTGGTATCAATTGATTTTCTCCCCTTCGCCAGAAGTATTGGTAATAGCAATATAAAGAATTCCCACCCAACAGTTGGACGGCAAAAGGATATCACCTGTTTTCTGGAAAGAAAAATCATGTGAAAACTTTAAACATGCAATCGTAAACTGGTGGTCAATTTACAACAGCGGCATATGTCACCTGTGAATACGGTTAATAATGATCGGTTATCAGTGACACGATCGATTGCTAATATGTATCTAAGTACAAGTTAACGGACAAACGAAAAACCAAAAGAAACATGGGAAGAAACACCTCAACCCACACCCATAGCCCTGCCACCCCAACCACATAAAGTAATTGTAATTGCAACAACATTATCGGGCAATTGTACAATCATTTCACCCACTAGCAAGACAGGATGTGTACACTTTTATATTTTGGAATAGTAATTACACTGCAACCAACTAAGTCAGGATAACAACGAAAGGACATTCGACACTCGCTCAACTAACAACAGCTTTGAAACTTGTGTGGCTTTTTCTCGACAAGCCATGTGAGGGTGCAAGGAAGTCCTCCTATTCACCCATGTTCTATACCGAATAAAATTGTATTTAAAACGGAAACATTATTCAACATTTACGTGGGTTGCAACCACTGCCTGAATTGCTTGGTACTACTATTCTTCCATTGTTGTTGTTATTCTCGTGTTTTTGATACGAACAACAAAACAACTGTTTTCGACTCGTAATTACTGCAACACTTAAGTAAATGGCAAATATATGTAGAGGCACAAATACACATACATATTCATCATCATATAATATAATGTCGGAATAAAGTTTTCCTTCAACATCCACTAGTCTGACATGGGATGGACTTGTTGTGGTATTTACATACATTGCTACGGGGGTAGTTTTTGCGCCCAGCTAGCCAGGCAGCCACCCAGTATTGCATTGTTCGCCAGTTTGTTGTATAGTTAACTTTATTGGTTCATTCAACATTCAGCGCCCAATGTACGAAAACTCCCGTTTGATTAATTACCATTGTATTTATGATCGCTGGGTTTTTATTTGCAATGTATGAGGGTGGTATGTTGAAGTGGTTGAAGGGAACAAATTTATTTTGAGCACTGAATATGAAGGAGTACAAATTTGATTTTGATTTAATAGTCGATTTAAAATTGTGTGTTTGCCTCGATTTCTAGGGATGTTCGATTTTAAAGGAGACCCCACTATTCAGTTTCCTTGCCGCCCGTTTTTTTGCTTATCCAAATACATTTGAAAAAGCCTTAAGGCTAACGAGGGTATATGTGTACACTTTCATACGACCAAAATAAGACCCATGGAAATAATTGTTTCAGATCCCAAGAATGTTTGGATGAAATGTGTTTCAGACAATTTGGAGTTGATTTAGCCATGTCCGTCCGTCTATCTGGCTGGACCGCAAGATAACTGTCGAACGGATAAACCGATTCGGTCCAAAATTTGGTCTTCGTAATATTTCGTTGAAACTTAGTTCAGTAGTGTGATTCTCTAACGCATTCCTTGGATACCGACAAAAAATCGGTGAAATTAAAACGCAAAATTATGAATAAAAGTTGGCAACGCTGTTGCTACCGGTAGGACTTATCGACAACTTTATTTTGATTGCTAACTTACCGACAACTTTCGTTAATTACCGACATTTTTCATTTTAATTTTATCGATTTTTATCGGTAACCAAAAAACGCGTTAGAGAATTTTACTACAGGTTTGAAGATGGGCAATATCGGTACATTCCTACGGATACATCCCCCACAAAACTTCAAAAGTTTTCACTAAAATGTTGCGCACGATAATTCTCGAAGACAGTAATCGATTTAGTCCTTACTCTGCATATTTTAATATTTCTACCACTACCCGGCCCACTCCTTAGGGTACCTCCAACACAAATTTTCGGAAAAGTGCTGTTTAAGGCCCACTTTCGAATCGCTTTGATTTTTATGCGACAAGTCGTATTCGCTGCCCCCATTACGACCGTAAACTTCCTGAGAAAATGTCCCAAAGCTTAAAAAACCATATGGCCACCGTATGTAGTGGCTAGTGGTGACGACAACTTTCGAACTGTATAATGGGTTGTTCCAAACTTTGCATATCAAAATATTTCTGCAAATCTCCAACAAAGTTCGAAGATGGTACTTATCGGTCCACTCCTTTCGGTACTCCTCCCACTTATGTTCAAATATTCGCTAAGATGATATGCGTGATATCTCATAAACGGAGCAACCGATTTGGTCCTATTTTGTCCAAACTTAGTTTAAGTTCGAAAATGGGCCATGGTGAACTTCTAAGGGTACTTCCCTCAACAAAAGTCCAAAATTTTTGTGTAAGTTCAGTTTAAGTTACGTTCGAGGATTCTTTGAAAATTTGTATCGAAGGTACTCCTAATGGTGCTGTTTAAAGCGATATTATGTTTTTCGTGGGTAAGTCCATTCTTCCCGACATAATGGTCCAAGAGCTCTATGTCATACGGTGACCAACTGAAATGACTAGTGGGCGTGATATCTATCGGGAAAATGTAGCCCAAATTAAGACCCACTCCCATTATGGACTATGCCAGTGTATTTCTTCAGTTACCTCCTACGCAACACTTTTGAGTCTTAATCCAAATCCATATTTGTTCGGCAAGTCCCTGAATACATAATTGATACCTTTTTTGTGAAATCGAGATTGACAGACTTCTCTGCACAAAAAAATAGTTTCTTCGAAAAGGAAGCCTTCTTTCATATCAAAGAAGATAGTCAGATTATAATTTGATATATTTGATTATATTTTGAAGTCGTTACCATTCTAATATACCTTATGTCACCTTAAAGCATTAAAAATTTTTGCATCCTTCTATTAATCAGCCTCTCACATTCTTGTTTTTGTCCATATCCAAATTTAATCATTTATACTGAACTTTCCATACCAATCCTCATCCCATCGTCAACTAGAAATGGTCTCTTCTGTGGTTCCAAATGTTACATGTGTTGTTATTTTCGAAAAGCTGCTCTATATGGATGGTTGATTGCAGTAGTCACCATAAAAAATGCCAAAAAATGTTTTATTACATATCAAATTGGACAAGGAGCAAATTTCGGTTCGCTATTCCTTTCTAGTTTTCTTTTGCCGTCTTGTGTGTTTGTGTTAGTTATGCTTGGGCCAATAGTGGCATAATATTTTCCGTTGTAATTCGTCTTGGTTGTTGGTTGATAGAAGTCTCCCAGCGGCTAAGTGCAAGTGGTGCTACAAGTTCTTTACATTCCAATAAAGAAGAAATCGAGATTTTTTTGTTGCTACAGATATCGCTTGACGCTTAGGCTGTTAAGTTTAACGACCCCCCGGAGGCCTTAAGCAGAAAAGTTTAATTTCACTCGCTCGAACACAGACACACGCATACATGCGTTATGGTGAAAGTTTAGAGCTCGTCAGCAGTTCTTACACACACACACACACGCAACAAATTCTTAGACATAAGTGTGATGTGCTATGATGCTTAAGGAGTTGTTGTTAAGTTTTCAAAAATAAAGTGTTTCCTTCATTGTATGTTGTAGAATGTAAGGATGTTATTACACATGTATGTAGGCATGTGTGTGAGTGTGTTGTTAAATTTAAGCGTTCAAAGAGACAAAGGCATGTAGGTTATGTAGACAGTAATTTTCCTCTTTCAAAGAAGTAGTTATCCTTTGTGGTGCTTTTGATGGACTTTCTTGATGGCAATGAATCCAGTTTCCCCAGCAGGGAATTTCATCTTTTATTTCTAGTGGAATACTAATAAAACTCAAATTTTAATTTTGTAATAGTGTGCCAACAACAACCACTTTATTTCTAACTATTATCACATTGATTGTCGGCAAGATTTCTTATTATTTTTTATTACTAATAAATTAGAAATACTCCAAAAGAAGAATGAGAAAAAATAGTTGTCGCTCTGAATCGATTTGTTAAATTATCACATTCCAGGCAAAGCAATTGTAGGTAGAACGAATCACACTTGTAGATACAAATTTAACAAATCACTTCAATAATGTGTTCTCTTTATTCGACCTTTTTTCCTTATAATAAACTAGTGGGCCCGGCGAACTTCGTCTCGCTTATAGCTCAATAGTCACGAAATTTTGCCCGAGGTAAGAGTTTAGGTCGACGAAGATGCCTACAATTTTGGACGATGATCTGATATTATTTAGCGGGGGAAATGGAATGTACGAAAAATATAAAAATTTTATTTTTGGCCCATATTTTAATTCCTAGAGGGCATATACCGACAAAGTAGCCTACGTATGAAAAGATAACTACTGACGCTTCTCCTGATGCAAATTGCGATAATGTATCTGCTAGATAACGGGCCTACTCCCTAATATATAGTGGGTTTTGTGTTGAGAACCACAGTTTCCTCCCATGCTACAAATTGTCTCTATCATGGCCGAGAAATTCACAGTTCTGGCATTATTGCAAATTAGGTAGAGCCTCAGTGTACCTATTGTCCAATTGGATTTTTATACATATATTGTTGAAGGCGGAGGAACCCACAGCCTCCTGATGTATAATTGAATATGAATTTTTCCGGGCAGGCAACATACAATTTTTAATGGTGGTAAAATACCCCTCAGTAAATGTTTAAGCTTGATAAGGATGTGATAAGGTGATATAATCCACAAAGTTATTTCTTACTATAAGTTTATTTGTTAAATAAAGGAATTTTGATGTTCTGGTAGCTAATTGCAAGGGTAGTGGTGTAGGGTATCACATGGTCGGGCTCGTCCTGCTATAGCATTTGCTTACTTGTTTTTAATTGGCATTGACAATTGTGATAATTAAATTGAAACCTGAAGCTATATAACCCAATGAACTGGCAGAATTTAAAGAGAAGAGTGTGAACAGTAAGTAGTCAGTTGTGCAAACGTAATAAAGCTCGGTTCAAACCGCCATTTGGAGCATTTCTTCCAGAGCTTTGGTGTAGATTTGTACGTTGAAGTTCTGACTCCCGGCATTGTATTTGCGACCGGAAAGTTAACTACATAAGTAAATTACAGTAAAATATTTATGGAAATAAAAATCTTCGTGGTTACTTATTTAGGTGGTCCGATACAAAACATTTCGCATAAGCCGCACTAAGAATAGAACTCCAAACCCTTCTGTTTCTTGGTTTCATTAATTCCAATTTTAAATATTACGCTTTTCGATATCGTTGACCACTTACTTATTCTAATGGAGTCTTGGCCTTCCCGCTCTGCGTTCTGCCAAGATATTCATTTTACAAACATATGAGATTCTGCCTAATTTTCATTATGTACGGTTAAAAACTATTTCACAACAAAACAATGAACACCGAAATCTCTTTGCTTTTTGAAATCGATTAAATAATTTTAAACCGCTGAAATCACTAAAATACTTTTGGACTAAAGTCACTTTTAATTTTCGCTGTTAATTTGCATGAAGAATAGTTTGGATACAACAGAAAGCAAATTGTTTTTTAATAAATTTATTCAAATAGATTGTAAATAAAAATATCTACAGAACTTTCAAAAATTGACATAACAGAAGCACAAAAATGTCATTGACTGTTGGAGCATGTACATTTTCGCCAAATCTGTCCAAAAACGTGTCACGGTATACTCCAAACGCAAAAGCTCAATAAAAATATGTAGAAAATTTTACTTTTTTCAAAAAATATTTTTGCAAATTTTTCGCAGATTTTCGCGTTTTTTAGGTTTTATCCTTTTCTGCCATAAGACGATTCCGAATTGGTGCGAATTATCAAAATCTGTTAAGCCGTTCTTGAGTTATAAGCGTAGTAACTAACATCATCCTTTTTTATATATCGACACCTCCAAATAATAGTATGCTAGGTCTAAAAAGTGAGTTTTGCAGGAGAAGCTCTCAAAGTTTGGAAATTTTTTTGAACTTCTGTACTATGCTAAGTCAATATTTGTTTATAACTTCTGTTCGGATTGACCGATCATTACCAAAATTCGACAGAGTTTAAGGTAAAGGACGTTCGACACCTCCAAATAATAGTTTGCTAATTCTGAAAAGCGAGTTTTGCAGGACAAGCTCTAAAAGTTTGGTAATTTTTTTGACCTTCAGTACTATGCTAAGTAAATATTTGTTTATAACTTCTGTTCGGATTGTCCGATCATTACCAAAATTTGACAGAATTTTAGTTAAAGGACGTTAAACATAAAAATGTAAAGAACTTGAAAACATGCTAAGTCGACTTAGCATACTATTATTTGGAGGCGTCGATATATAGATTTCATTTTTAATAAATAAATTAAATTGAAGCATTGTGGCGTTTTTTTATTGGGATAGCGTTTGCAATTTTTTTTTTTTTCAAAATAGTCTGGCTTAATCCCATTGTTGTTGTTTTACTATTTTAAAACAACTGTTTTATTAGTAGAAAAGATTTGACATTGCTCGCCAAGGGGTAAGGCATCGAATACTATAGTTTCGATCCACGCCACTGGATCTCATCAGTTCCCTTGTTTCTTGTTTGTGGATATTCTCCACCGAAGTTATTTTTCAATAACTTCTTCAACAAGAAACTTTTTATACCCAAACATCAATCGTCAGCTCGAAGTATAAAGGTAAGCAAAGAAACAAGTTCAATGAGAAGTCTTTCCTTGGCAACCTCATACAACTCCGACGAAAGTGTCTGCGAAAACAATTCAAACCTCTTCCACTTGTATGTGTCGTCGAATTTCGACGAATGCACACACCAAAATTTGGTTGGTCTGCTTTACAGCAAAAACAACACACGTCGTGCCAGTGTCTTCAATTTGAAGCATTGTGGCGTTTTTTATTGGGATAGCGTTTGCAATTTTGTTTTTTTCAAAATAGTCTGGCCTAATCCCATTGTTGTTGTTTTAATATTTTAAAACAACTATTTTATTAGTGGAAAAGATTTGAAAAATAACTTCGGTGAAGAATATCCACAAACAAGAAACAAGGGAACTGATGAGATCCAGTGGCGTGGATCGAAACTATAGTATTCCCTGCCTTACCCCTTAAAATAAAATATTAAAACAACAACAATGGGATTAAGCCAGACTATTTTGAAAAAAAAAAACAATAAATTAAATTTTTAATAAATTAAATTTTCATTTTTTATAAATTACTTAAGATTGGTCAAAATGTCGTATTTATCGCAAACGTAACATGTTCCAGTGGAGGTCAGGTGTATCGGGAGGATCGATGGTACATTAAGCAAACTTGATTCGTGCTTCAAATTCTGAACAATGCAACATGGATCTTCAAAGCAGTATGTCTGGCTGTTGTTGTTTGACTGCTGAGTTCATATCGCACGTTATTCAAAATCTTTTCTTTATTGTTCAAAAGTCAGTAACTTGTAAACGCATAGGCGATGTAAGCATACAACGGTCCTGACCGGCTTTAATATGGCAAAGCCCAATACTTATTTTGAAAACACCAGTTTTGTTGCGAGTATCCGGACTCGGCGATAAACAGTAGTTCCCATATCACCGAGCTAATATGAATCGGGGATCCACTTATTGATATGTGAGAAGTCTCCCTTGCCCCTCCTGGGATGTTTGTGGAACATTATTATTTTTATTATTACGCAGAAAAATATATGTTAGAAATATGTTTGGATCCAAACAAATTTATGTTTGGATGCAAACAAATATATGTTTGCATCGAAATATATTATTTGTTTGCACCCAAACATATTATTTGTTTGCTGCATTTTTTTTCTCCGTTTATTTATTAAATTTTATAATCATTTGATTTCAGATGCCGATTTCCCGTTGATGATTTCAATTTTGAGGAGAATGTGTTCAACGATTGTTTCTATATTTTATAATTAATAGTTTTTATTTGTTTTTCTTTCTAAAAGGGTGACACTATTTCTTTTATTTGCAATTTTGTATGTATATATCCGTCTGTTGTTGCTTTTGTGTTTGGTATTTCTATACATTTCAATAAAAAAACAACACCACAATTATAAATGTGTGTATGTCGGAATAAGACAATGGGTATCCCGTGAGCGTACATTTACTCTCGGTCACCACCAGTGCAGACAAGTTGTGAGCGAGAGCAAATTTTCGCTCACGGGAGACCCATTGCCTTACTCTGGTGTATGTGTATGTGTTTTTGTGGATTGGGTTTGTATATATATTTCATCTAAACAAATCTTTGTTTGCACCAAAAAATATATGTTTGGGACTGTTTGCAAACAAATATATGTTTGCTGCAAAATATGTTTTGGTCATATGTTAGAGAGGACTTTTTACTTCCGTGAATTATTACATTAGTTATTTATCATCATCAGTCATTTAACATCTAGTCTCCAGTTTCATTCCGGTAGATTAACGTTTTGCTACAATTCAACATCAGTCTTATTTGCTCTCACGACCCTCCGAATACGAGAACGAGACAACAACAAAATATTTTACCAGCGCTTAGAAAAATCATATAAACTATAAAATTGTTGTAGTTGATTTTAATGTCAAATTGAAAAGGAGAACAGTCCAATAGTCAGGAAATTCAGTATACACAATGAGCCTGATATAATTCGCAGCAGCAAAAATAATGGTAGAGAGCAGTATCAGTTTTAAGCGTGTCGACATTCATAGGGGCACGCGCTTGGCCCGTCATCCAAATGGATGAAGTTATGATAGATGGAAGACATTTATAGAGCATGAAAAACTACTATAACATAAGGTGTCAGTTTTTCTCGATCGCGAAAAAATTCCGCACCAAATGCATTGAAGTTCAGTAATAATATCTTATTAATAGTTTTCATCTAATTTAAAATCAATATCAAACCATTCTGGACCAATTTGTTGTGAAATCGCGACTTTTCAGATAACACTGAAATTGAAATTTTTTGATTTTGTTCATAAACTCGCGAATTTTATGTTTTTATTTATTGTAACTATCGGACAAGAGAATATGTGGTAATTTGCAATGATTTCGCAAAAGATACAGACTGTTTTTAATGACTTTGCGTGTGAGAATCGTATTTGTTTTTTATAAGTAAATTTTAAATTTTTAAATAGAAAAAATATCAAAGGGGCTTTACTAATCGCAGTCTGTGCGGAAACTTTTTTCAACGAATCGACTTAAAAACGCGTTTTCTTTATCAGCACAATTTTCCCTACAGTATATTGATAAGGAGTGAAAATTGGATCAGAATCTCATTCTTAAAGGAGAAATTTCTTTAAACTTTTTTCTTTGGAAACGTTGTTTAATTTAAAGGCAAGATTATTAGGTACTTAATGAAAATATGGAGTAAATAAAATTTGCAAAGAATTTAATTATTCTATGTTTTAACAATATATTATTTTTTAACAAAAATACGTATGTACATATATGCATTTGATGTTATAATTAACTTCCTTTTGATATTGATAAACAATTCACAGTTTCTTCTTTTAATAGATTCTAGTCATATAACTTTCAATGCAGAGATTAGCTGTAACAGGTGTTATTAAGCATTGCAAAAACAAAGGTAATATATTCGAAAAGTTTCACAATATGCTGCATTTCAAATCCAATTTTCAAAGCACGTTCCAATAACCAATGCTGTCTGTCGAAATCCTCTTAAATCCTGACATTTGTCGACAATTTAAATATTAACTGGAAAAAAATGTCACAGACATGTGTGAACGAACAATAATGAAATGAATAGCATTTATCCTAGCCAACCAACGTAATCGGAGAGACATGTCACCACCACCCATCCAGACACACATACACAACCACTGACATCATAAGCATGCGATGTAGAATAAAATCAAATAGAAATGAAATTTCACAATACAATAAACGAATAAAAGCAACTGCACTCGAATTATATAAATAAATATTTATTTATTGAGAAAAGCAACAAAGAACAATTTATTGGTCACATTCGAATATTTACAACACACACTGACCAAATCAGAATAATATTGAATTTTTTGTGGCCAACAAAAAGTAATATTAAGTTGACCAACATCATAGAAGAGGAGTAGAAAAACAAGGCAAAACAAAAATGCAAATCTGCAAAATAAAGGGAAAAAAACATTTCGAACGGAGGGACCACAACACAATTTATGTGGCCCAAAAGGTTATTGAAGGGTAACACAGGAATTCCTTAAACTAAGGAAGTACAAATACGAACTGAAAATGCTTGTATGAGTAGGAAGAATCGATAGATGCATGTCTGGGTGAAACGTCCAATCCTAGATTTGAGTTATGAACACGAAGTTTACTCACAAGGATGGAAGGGAAATTTAAAAACCAAACTACCATGCCAGCCAGCTGGTACAAACACACACATGAGGCATGGTAAGTTCGGATTCATACTATGAACATCCTATCCTTCGACCTACTATGGCAATTTTTTTCTTACGGCCCATTTTATTTGCAATGTGTGTACGACGAATGCTTGCACAAAGTTATGTGTTTAAGTGTCCAAAGGATCCTTTTTTTGCTCGAAGACTCTAATAGTGTTGCTGTTATTGTTATTGGACATAAGCAAGAAGAAAAGACGTGAATGGACAACATGGATGTTAGGTTAATATTGGGTGATTTGTGTTTGAATGGATTTTCAAATCAATTGATTCAGCAGCTTGACCGAATGAGCATTTTTCTTATCGTTGCTTTTGCCCTTTTTTGGTTTGGCCCACAGATTCATCGAAAGCAATTACCCCACCTCTTCCCTTTTGACGAATATTGAGAAAAATGCTCATACTATGTTATTTGTATGTGTGCGTGTCTGATGTTTTTTAAGAATTTCTCTTGTTGTTGACAATATTTATAACATAAACTCCAAAAAAGGAATAACAACTGGCAGTTAGTCTATTATAACCCAGTTAACATTGGGGGTCGAAATTATGAGTGAGACTCAATATTAAATGAAATGTTTTCGAACGAGGCAGCTTCACAGAAGACAAATCTTGCTGTATCTCAAAATGTTATTTACAATTGACTCTGTCTGCCTGAGTCTGCTGAACATATGTATATGGTAAAAACCAAAAATGTTTTACAATCGATAAATCCGAGTTTCACCATTCAGAATTCGCGAACTGTTAACATACTCTATATAGTATGACTAAAATTCTTTAAAACGAAGTGCTTTAGGAGTGATTCTATAATGTCGAACATTAAAATAAATTTTCATGGAAGCTGTGTTGGCATCAATGTAGAAAAATGGGTAAAAATGAATTGAAGCCAACAAGTTTTTATGTTCCCTTCCGATTTCTGGCTTAACCTTACATTTTATAGAAACAAAGAAAGACTCAAAGAATACTCCATTATTAGTGTATGGTTTTTCGATATATCCACTGCAAATTGATGCTGACATTTTGAAGACGGAAGTTAGGGGCTTTATGAATTTTTTTAAAATCCGGACGCGCAACAATATAACATTCCACACTTATAATAGGATTATAAAGCTCGCGATTTTTCGTCGATTAATGAATATCTCATGAGTGTGCCTTACAGTATCCTAGTAATTGGAGTCTAAAGGTCAACATTTGATCCGTGAGTTTTCTTAAAAAAACTATTTTTTTGGGTTTAAAATTTACAAGTGTCATTGCCTTTGAACCCCGCGTGATTTTCTTTAAAAATTTTTACATAAATGGAATCCTTTATACACGATTATAATATTTTCGAAAACGCGTGTCATAAATTACAGAGATACGCGAGTAACATGGGTCTTTTCCGCAAAATAGAACGTGGAGGCACATCCGCGATTCTTGAAGAATCTATTTGAAATAGGTGCATATTGACGTATTTTTGATGGGTGCTAATGAAACCGGATGCGCATCAAAATCGTATGCACATTGCGCGACTTTTTCCCACTTTGAGGTTTTTAGCATTGTGAGATATTACTGACGGCACTCAATGACCGCTTAATGAAACATCGAAATATGCATAGATGTTGAAACTAATTCGCGAATAACAGGCATTTTAATTTTCATATTTTTTGAATGATTGTAATTTCAATATTACTCTTAATTTCCTATCCTTATAAGTTATCACAGTTAGCAGTTAAGCTTTCACGATGGTAAACCATATTCCTTGATGAAGTTTTAGCAGTATAAATAAACCCAATCCCTGCCAAGAATTTTTTTTTTTCGATTTTTTTCGTGAAAATTCTCTCATTAAGTAATTTTGACCTCCTGAATCCGAAAATCACAATGAGAATGCTGTATTGTTATCCGTTTACCCGTTATTGTCCGGTACCATATGGAACCACCGCAGGGACTCCTTATAAAATGATTCAAATAAAATTTATATTTATTTTGTTTGCGTAAATCAAAGAGTTTTATTGATAAAATAAAAAATAATATAGTTTATGTACAAATGTTTGAGTTCAAAGATTTTTCAAATTAAACAAAGGGGAAAAAACTAATTTTACGTTTTTCAATCAATTTTGTTGGCTGAAAATGTGATATTTTTCGAAACATGCATAAATTCATAAGGCCACATCGCATTTTTGGCACTTTGTACGTGAGCGACGTATGCAATTAATTTTAGTTTTGACATCTTTTTGTTCAAATCGTTTTTATTTAAATAAGAAATGACCTTCCTTGCTGCAATCCCTAAAGCTTGCGTCTGAAAAGTTCAAGTTTGGCACATTTGACGGAATATTTATTTATTTCTTTATTTCGATGAAACTTCGTCGATTCCCTCTCCCATTATCGATTGGACTATAAATACGGCCTTTAGAACATTTTTGTGAAAATGCATATTTGACCCCATACAAATTACTATGGAAACAAAGATCGCGCTGGTGGCTCGGGTTAGCAATACTCGATCGCCATAAAATTTCATATATAAGGTTTTCGGATCAAATAAAAAAATGTTGTATTTTGTTGGGCCGTCCTACTGTACATGAACGTCAACGATTTCTTAATCCTCACAATCCTAGTCACCTAAAGCGTATAAAAAGTCTTGTATATCATATAGTGTTATACTTAAAATAAACCGTAATAAATAAAAATGAAATAAAATCTTTATAAATGTCCAAAAAATATATAAACAATCCTTTTTATACACTTAAGACCCGAAAATAGGAATATTATTATTTTGACAGTTTTATAGTGCGTTCCATATGGAACCACTTTTTTGAACAAATTTTTTTTAAGAACTAAAACTATTTTTTTTAAATTTATATATTTCACATATTGTAGACTTTTTTGTTTTCTTTCTTATGTATTAATGTTTTGTTTGAAAAATATATAGAAAATGTTTTATTTCCACTTGCCACTTGCGAGACCTCATTTTTTTCACTTTTTTGTTCAGTTCTTTTTTATACACTTTTAACTTGCTTCTAGAACTGCACCTGTAACTCGAATGCCTAAAACGTAAGATAGAAAAAGTTAGCTGCATGTGTTTACTGTTAGGAAAAATTTCAACAATATCAAAATATTGTGTTTGTAGTGTTTTTTTTTCGCTGAATCGCAAAACACTAAAAGCGGTTCCATATGGAACCACGACAGTGATTGGGTTAATTATTGTATGGGATTTTAGCGAAATAGTATGAGATCTCTCAAATATTTTTTGTTATTTTTTTCTAATCGAAAAAATATATTTGGAATAATCATTTTGGTTTCATATTTTTTACGCGTTGGAGATTATGATGTATCTACGGATGGATATCAAATGCTTTTACTGATATATGCATATATTTTCTCAATACAACAAATAATAAATTTTAAAATATTTTTTCTTATAAGAGAATAAAAACCGTTATAACTTTTGCGCGAATCGGCCAATATTGTGAACGCGAACAGATTTGAAACCAAAATTTTTTCCTTAAACTCTATACAAACAAGTAAGAAAGTATCAGTCAGCTGAGCCGACAGAGATAAACCCTCAGCCACATAACCGAAGAAAAAAAATTAACAGAATACTTCTGTAGGTTTTTTAGCTTTTGGGAAAATTTTTCAGGATGGAAAAGGCCGCAAAAAACTACATGTTGCAACAAAATTCAGAATGATCCAAGGCGAGTGCATTTCCAAACTTTGGGTAGAGTGTACCCATAGGAGTGATCCGATGTAGTACATATTCGGACCTTAATACAAATCTGTAGGAAATATAAATCGATTTCTCTCTTAAAGGGTTATTTTACATAGCCATTTTAGGTGGTGCCGGTAGGATTCTCTAGACCTTTTTGGGTCATTATCTCAGGAAGTATGGACTTTCCCACAAAAAAAAAAAAAAAAATACAACGTCGTAACAGGGGCCGCAAGTGCAACCTGCTGCGTCACAAATTAATAAGATAAGAGAGCAGTTGTTAAACTATACTTTTTCCAAATTTTGTGTGGGAGGTACTCAAATGAGTGGACCGATATAGTCCATATTAGAACTCGATCTATGCCTGAAAGTAATATTACCAATAGCAAAGTTTGGCTCAATTCGGTTATTCCCTCCTAGAGTTATCATGCCCACAATCTTGGCGAAAAATGTTGAACCTTTGTGGGGGAGTTACCGGAAGGAGTGGACCGATATGGTCTATCTTCGAATTTAAACTAAGTTTGGACAAAATATTGAAAGACCCAAAATTATGGTGGACTCCAACTGCGACACATGGTATTATATGGGTTGTTTGCATCTTTCGTGCTGATTTCTGAGGATATATGAACTTGCTCCTGAAAAAAATTATATCGTCGTAATGAGGGTAGTGAATACAAGTGGCTGCAACAAAAATCAAAGCGATTCGAGAGCAGGCCTTAAACTGCACTTAAGCTAAATTTTGTGTGGGAGGTACCCGAAAGAGTGAACCAATAGGGTTCATATTGGAACCTCATCTATGTCTGGTAGAAATGTCACGATGTGCAAAGTATGGACTAATTCATTTACTCCCTTCAAGAGTTATCGTGCGGAAAATTTTTCGGAACATTTTTTAAGTTTTGTGGGGGAGGTACCTGAAGGTGTGGACCGATATGGCCCATCCTCTAACTTAAATCAAATCTGGACAAAATGTTTCGATACCCAAAATTTGAACCGAATCGGTTGATCCGTTCGAGAGTTATCGTGCGCACCAGCCAGCCAGACAGACAGACGGACAGACGGACGGACATCGCTAGATCGACTCAAAATTGTCTGAAACGGATATCGTACAAACATACTTGGGGTCTAAAAGCATGAGCATGTTTTTGACATTTTATTGGCTGATGTGTTTATTGTGATATTTCTGTTAGACTAGTTGCAATTTCTTCCCTTTTTCTGTTAAACAAAAATTGTATGGGAAACAATTTTAGACAGGTTGATCTTTTTCTATTTTTTACCATTAAAAATACGGAAACACATTGTCCGCTGTCAAAGCATGGACATAAGACTGATGTTAAAGATTTTAGACATGAATTCGGTTGTGGTCGGCTGATCACATAGCCGGAATCGTAATCCTCAGTCGAAAAATTCATTCCGGTTTATGAAAGGCTAGCAACAATTTGCATTGTATGGTATTTATATTTTATTAACCAGAATGAATTTGTCAATTAGAGGCTTTCGACTCTGACTTACCACGTGGCCATAACCAAATTCAAGGCTAGTGTCGGTAAGCTCAAATTTAGGTGGTCACCATTCGGCGTTGTTGGAAAAATTTTCTCATTCCACCACTTCTCTGTAAATCATGCGGATATCCCAAACAGCAATATTGTTTGGTAGCTGTCTATTTATTATTTTATTACCCACAAACATTACCGTTTTAGGGTACATACGAAATGTGCTTTAACCCAGAATTTGTGCGTTCTAATAAATTCTATATATAGAATTATTATCTTAATAAATTATTAACTAAACCTTCATTAACTTCCACGATGACTATATCGGTCACTACCTTCCGGAACCAACATCCTTCCAGGAAAGTTACTGGACGAAGTACTTAGAGTCACGATTACTACGGTATGTTTTTTGGATTTAAAATTTTCCTATAAATACTTTTGTCAAGGCATGGCTTTTATTTATTTGAATAATATTTGATATTGTTTGTCAGCCAAGACTGTCTAAATTTGCATTTAAATTAATATTAAACGACAAGCGTTTTATTTAGATTCCATCATGAGGAAGAATATACTTATTGAGGCTAAGCGGCAAAATATTTTCTAGTTTTAAGTGCATTTTTAAATAAAACACTGAAACTTAATTTTTTCAATTATTTTTTATTCAGAAAATTTTAACTTGTTTCCAAAATAAAAAAAATACTCCTTGGGGTTTCATAAAATGCATATAACTCTTAAAAAGTGGTAAATTGACGGAACGGGACGGGTACAAAATTCGTATGGACAGAAAGAGGGCACTCTCGGGCATCATTGCGTAAAAACGGAACGCTGTTCCTTACAACTTTTAGTCCACTAAAGTTGGAATTTCACTAAAATTTAGTACCTGAGGAAAAATAAAGTAGATCATATCGTGTAAACGCTACGGTTCTTAAAGACAACAATCCTTCCTACCTAACAAACAGCAATGAACACAATATCAGTTGTAGTTCCCGAGAAATAGCTATTTCTTTCTCCAGACATTTGTAAAAATGTCGTATTTTCCAAAATTACGAAAAATGGTCCTAAAGACGAACGCCACGTCCACACCTTCCAATATGTTGACCTAATACCTCAAAGAGAGAGAACATATACTAGATTATGTCGCTAAAGTTCTATAGAAATTGTACATAAGTGTAGTCATATCTTGATAATTTTTTTCTACATTATTTTAAGAACTGTCCTCGGCAACAATTTATGTTCAATTGAACTTATTTCCCACGTTTTGATAATCATTACGATCCCACGATCGCAGTCCTTCAACAATTGTGATGCACATATGGTCTCCTCTGCATTGAGTTAATAACATGCAAATAAAGACTTATACACTAACGATCTGTGATAGTTGAATGGCACAGAACCACCCGTTAGTTAGTGAAAACTTCTATACCACGAAATCGTTTGCTGGACACAACGCGTATGTGAAAAAAATTGCTTCGCTTGTCCATAACACTTTTGTACGATTATTATGGCTGCTTAGAATGCCAGGAGGAGTACAACTGCATGTCTGATGAGTGTGAGTGACGGTGTCGGTGCCATATTTGTGCTAGTCGTCAATATGCCAAAACAAAAATGGGGTAGATGAAAAGTATACACGTCTCGACATGGGAAAAGTCTTATTGTTGTGTGGCGGAATAGTTTGTTGAATAATGGGTGGTAAATACTTGTACGTGTTCATATTATACAATTTCACATTTTGCTGCCCTCACACAATCGGACAAACAAACAAACAAATGGTCAAACGCCCATCTATCCATCCATCCAAACATACATTCTGATATGAATGTTCGTTCGTATGTGTGGAGGACATATGCCAGTTTGACAATTTCCCTGGGCCATCATATACATGGCGAGCGAGTGAGTGGTAGGAGGGAGGGAGGGTGACTTAACTAAGCTAAAGAGGCTCGCTGTTTAGCTTAGTTTAGTCAGTGTCCAGTTTGGTTTCGCTTCATTTTTATTTCGTTGCTTTTCAGGGACAGCTGTTGCTGATGTGTGTCATTGAATGAAATTTGTTTTATGATGAGTGTTCCTTATTTTTTTGTTTTTTGGTTTTCCATCAGTTTGGTTCGATAGGTTTTTAGCCATTCGTATGTTTTATTTTTTTGTTTTGTAGTGTTTCGCTTGGGTCATTTAATAGTCCATGTTGTTGGGTGTATGGTTGGACTTGTTGGGATTGCTAATATTTTGTGATTTCTACATGTTGTTGTTGTTTGCTATTGGTTGGCATAGCTTTTGGTCGTGTTGCTTCGGACTTTATTTGTGCTTTAAATAGCTAATAAAGCTTATAAGTGGCGATCATTCAACAGCTGTCAACCGAAGCAAATAAATACTCATATTCGTATGAAATACAATATTTGTATTCGTTGTATGTTTCAGTGCATGTCCTTTATTGAGGGTATTTCATGTTTTTCATTTTTTTGCTTTTCGCCCAGTTGTTGTTTACATATGGTCGGTCATAATCTCCATTTATTAGTGACATTCTCCCCGTTCGTTACACTTTTACTAATCATAACAAATTTTAATAAAAGTTGTCGTCGTTGTTGGGGTAATGCTGCTGTTTTTCTGACTGTTTTCGATTATGACACATGTTGGATTGGTTAAGCCAGCCAGTCAGTCCAAAACAAGGACTTTGTACATTTTGCTTACACTGCAAATGACTTTGGCCTACATTGAATGCAATCGGCTGGCCGGCCCATTATCATGTGAATGGGGTTAAATGAAACAAAATCGATAATACCTTTTTTTTGTTGCTGTTGTCCAATGATGTGTCGAATTATTGATTTATTCGTATATTTTTGTTGTTTCTCCTTAGGCCAAAATATATCAAATCTCTCCAATAACCAATGAAGGAGGAGAAGTTAAGCACACATGTCCATGTATAATAAATATTAATTTATTTACATTTGCTAACAATTTTGGCTTTGGGGGGTTTTTATGGCAAATTGTAGTATCAATGTTTTTGGAACGTGTAAGACATTCGTAATTTATTATACTATCCAAATTTAAGGATTTTATTGACGTTTGTTAAACTTTTTATAACAAACGAAATTATTTCGTAGTGAAAGGATATCAATATTTTTGATCCTGATGGGCTCTGAAGTAATTAGCGGATTTTAAGACTAGTGGACGTCTGTTGATCAGGAAAATTTATGTATATTTGTAACTACTTATTGCCAACCTAACATTTTTGGAATCCTTCTGGAATATCAAAGTTTCTATTAACGCTCTTCTAAACTGAGTTGTTGACCGAGTTGTTGTTATCCGTTGATCGCGTTCATTCATAAAATCGATAAAAACTTGGGGTTAGGCCTTATAATACATATTGCTATGAAAAAAACAAGTAAGCCAAGGCTATTTTCGGACTGGGCCGACCATGTGATACCCTACACCTTTACCCCTGGGAATTAGCCTTCCCAAATCAAAATTTCTTTATAGAATAAATAAATAAATTTATTGTAAGAAATTACTTTGTGGATTCTGGTACCGTATCACACCAAGCTTAAATAATAATATAATAATTGTTTCACAAACATCCCAGAAGGGAAAAGGAAGACTTCTCTTGTATCAATAAGTGAGTGTACCCCGATTCATGTTCGCTCAATGATATGGGACACACAACTCCGAGTCCGAAAAGCGTGTCCTAAAACAACACTAGTAGAGAAGTTTCACATGGCTGAAATACTCAGAAAATGTAGCCAATATTACTGAAGGGTATTTTGACACGGTTGAAGATTTGATGTTGCTGGCTGGGGAATCGTTTTGAAAAAGGTGGCAAAGCGACCCAATAGTTAATACGCTGGGGCACCATGTAATTTGCAATAACGCAAAAACTGGGAATGGGAAAATGTGGTTCTCTACACAAAACCCATTATATATAAGGCAGTAGGCCCGTTATCTAGCAGACACGTTATTGCAATTTGCATCAGGGGGAAGGTCAGGAAATAAAATACATACCAAAAATATATATTTTTATTTTTCATACAAAAGTAATGGTCCATTTCACCCGCTAAATAATGTCAGATTATCATCAAAAATTGTAGGAATATCCTTCTACCTAAACTCAAAAAATAAAAATTTCGTGATTATTGAGCCATAATAGCGACCTCTAGCGAGCCATAATAGCGACCTCTAGCGTGTTTATGATTACATTACAAACAAAAAACTATATATTAGGCTGTAACTCTTGTTATCTTATCATGTACACCAACACAATTGACATCAATAGAAAGGTCAAGCGTTCCTCTTCCAAGTATAGCTTATTTTCCCGGAATGTCTCTTCCAGGAATAAATATATCACTAAAAATTATTTGATCGCCATCTCAAAATGCAAGCTTCATCTTTGACATATACTCTTACCTTATTTAAAATTTCGAGGCGATCAGACTATAATTGCGACCTGAAATCGGACAAAAATTATGTTTTTGGTCCATTTCACCCGCTAAATATTTCACGATCATCACAAATAAAAATAGGGATCTATTCTGGTCTGAAACAGACCTCCGTACACAATTTCGTGACGATCGGTTCATAATTGCGGCCTGGAGTTTGATTACAATTTACAATTGACAGACGGACGGATGGGGGGACGGACGGACAAACATCTCAAAATCGCTTTATCTCGTCGAGATATGAAGATTGGTATACCATATTGGGGGTCTCCGACGAATATTTCGCGGTGTTACATGCATTTTTACCAAAACAAAGTTATAATACCCTTTCCAGATAGTGGTGTAGGGTATAAAAATAAAATAAATAATAAATAGAAAAGTATTAGTCGGCTTTGCCGAATTGAAACTTTCATCTAAGGACAGATCGAATACCGGCTAAAAAACCAAAATTCTTTCCCCAAAAATTATGTATTATGGAGGGTTTCAGAATTTTCGACCCTTTTTGGGCATTAGATGTTGCCGACAATTAATGCTCAAAAGTGTTGCGGAGGAGGTATATGAAGCAATCGATCGACATAGTCCATTTTGGAAGTGAATGTTACAACTTAGAGCTGTAAACAGGACCGTAACGAGTAGCTTCTGTAAAAATTCTAAAGGATCACATCGAGCACTGAAACAAAAATGTAGAACTATTGTAGGAAATGTGTCCTAAGTAGGAAACCGATATGACCATTTTCGAATTTGGACAGAATATTAGGAGATCCAAAGTTTGGACCAAATCGATTGCTCCCTTCAACATATATAGCGTGTATCATTTTAGTGACATTTTTAATGTTTGGGGGGACCAATATCGCCCATCTTCGAACTGAAACTAAATTTGGACAAAATAATGCGAATGCCAAATTTTGGATTAAATCAGTTAATCAGTTCGGGAATATAGTGCGCTACAGCCATTACCCATTGTGCCACAGGGTTTTTTTACAACTTTCGGGTTATTTTCTCAGGAAGTATGGACTTGTCCCTCCAAATACAAGTTGCTTCAGCAAAAATCAAAGCTATTTGAGAGCTGTTCTTAAACTGAATATATCCGAAATTTTATGTGGGAGGTACCGAAAGAGTCCATGTTAGAACCTCATCTAAGTTTATACCCTCAGCATTTATGGTAACGAGGTTATATACACTTTCATACGGGCAAAATGTGCCTCATCGAAATAATGGTTTTAGACCCCAAGTATGTTTGGACGAAATCCGTTTCAGACAATTTGGATTTGATTTAGCCATGTCCGTCCGGCTGTCTGCCTGTCTGGCTGGCTGGAGCGCACGGTAACTCTCGAACGGATTTGCCGATTCGGTCCAAAATGTGGCATTCGTAATATTTTGTACAAACTTAGTTTAAGTTCGAAGATAAGTCATATCGGCCCTCTCCTTCAGGTACCTCCTCCACAAAAATTCAAAAATGTTCAGAAAAAATGTGGCCACGATAACTTTTGAAGGGAGTGACCGATTTGGTTCATACTTTATACATCGTAATAAATTTACCAGATATACATCAGGTTTGAATATGGACTATATTTGTCCACTCCCACACAAAATTTCGGATAAGTTCACTTTAAGACCTGCTCTCGAATCACTTTGATTTTTGATGAAGCTACTTGAATTTGCTGCCTCAATTATGACCGTAAAAGTTTTTTTCAGAGGCAAGTCCATACTTCTTTGGAAAACAGCCCGAAAGGTGTAAAAAAACACTATGACATCGTATGTAGTGGCTGGAGAACACGATAACTCCCGAACCGATCAAATTATTACTATGCTTTTCGTGGACAAGTCCATGCTTCTTCGCATACTGAAATAACTAGTGGGCGCGATATCTATCGAAAAGATATGACTTCCTAAATAAGATCCACTTCCATAATGGACTATGTCGGTCCATTACTTCAAGTACCTCCTCCGCAACACTTTTTAACTTTAATCCTAATCATCACTTTTGTCGGCACGTTTAAATGTCCAAAAAATTCTGAAAAGACCCCATACATAGGCTGAGGGTATATCTCTGTCGGCAAAGCGGACTGATACTTTTTTTACTTGTTTGTAGAAATTTCACGATGTGCAAAGTATGGGTCAAATCGGTCCATACTTTGGTACAACCTCGTATCATATAATACAACCTGTATCACTTTTTGGTTAGTTTTTACCTAAGATTAGATAAAAATCTTAATTATAAGGTGATTCGATAAAAATGGCTCACGCACAAAGTAATTTAAAAGTTTTTTCTATATGAGTTTTTTTTGACAAAATTTTTGAACTCACTATAAGCAGATATATAATTAAAAATTAGCTTTGGAGCTACACGGCATACCTAAAATGGCAAAGTGTTTTGTTTCTCAGTAAATTTATCATCATATAATTGTTTATCATATATAATTTTATTTCATATATCATATGAATTAGAAGTGGTTAGTGCTGGACCTTTTTCAATATTTAAATGGAATAAGAGTTATTACAGTCAATAATATTCAACAGGAAATCCACTATCGACCGGTTTGTTCTTCACTTATGTCAACTTTCAAAAAAATACTGTATAGAACCTGATCGACACTTTACATAATTTATCGACTGTTTTCGTTAGATTTTTTTGCTCGGAAGGGCAATGGAGTCAAATAGTAAATAATAACCTGGCTAGACGTATATCTTCATATAGTATAATTTATTTAAGGTAAATTGAATAAGTGTTAATATTCTTATATGACAAATTATCATGTTTACCTCTTGACTTTAGCAGAGAAGCCTTATGGTGTCAATTACAAACATCTTTTTGAACTAAAAAATATTTACTATGTAAATAGTCTATATAATTAAACCACAAACTCTTGATTTCAAAACAACTATTTACGAAGAAACAACACATGTATAATAAAGTGTCACTGAAAAAAAACTTGAATTTCTCAATTTTTCTTCCATTCACAGTTAATTACTATTTAATGGATGAATATCGTTTTTCCACACCACAAATACTCACCATCAAAGATTTATACAAACTAGTATGGAGACGGGCACAACTACACCTACACACACGCACACTTTCTAAGCAAACAAAACGGAAAAATTGTAATCAGATGTCAAGCTTTTCATAAATTAATTACATTCACAGTACGCCAGCATGGAACTCCATATCTTATGCTCCACACTGGCCCATGCCACACCACAACGCGCACCAGGACAGCAATAAAAAACTATAACACAACATAAATATGAATACGATTTACCAAGCAGCCAACCAGAAAATAAACCAAACCCAGAATAAACGCCAAAAATTTTTTCTCCCATTTTTTTCTGTTGAGGCCACAACAAAATCGATTTGAAAAAAAAAACTAAACTGGAAAAAGTTTTTTGCGTGTAAGCCATAAATTATTGTCGCATTTATGTTTGTGTGCATAAATCCGGCCCAGTAACCCCTCGTCAAACTTAAAAAAAAACAACACCAAACCAAAACCCCCAGACTAACTAAACTACAACAACAACTGTAAATATAAATACGGGCACCTCCCACTCGCCACGGCCATCACCACCTCCTGTTTCACATCTTCCGATGTTTGTGTTTGCCAACATAAACGGAAGCATGAAACAAAAATCGAAAAATGGAAAAAGCAAAAACAAATTCGGCCTTAAATGTGCTCACATGTATAGATTTTGAATAAATCCTATCGTTGCGAAAGGCGGAAGGACAATTGAAACGGCCAACCGCCCGACAGCCAGGCCGACAATGTGACTGTTGGAAGCAAAAATCGTCCAACATTTGGTGTCTTATTGCCGATGCTGTTTGGCCTTCAATCGTTTTGGAATTTGTTATGACAGAAATTATAGCTGTCACTGGGGGCGCCACCAGTCACCGCCAAACATACACAGATACATACAAATGAACAATTTCTAATCGTTTTACGAGGGTGGCACATTTGTGTTCTACACTAATTATGGAATACAATTTATAGCAAGTCTTGTAAAGACATGCTCCTGTAAGATTGTTAGAAACAATTTTACCAAAAATAAGATTTCGGGAACGGGAGCTTATTTACGTTACCCAGAGCTAGTAAAGCGCGATTGATCTTGAAATATACTAATAAAGCACAAAATAACAAAATCCGATTTTTATACCCACAGCATTTATGATAACGAGGGTATATATATACTCTTTGATACGACCAAAATTGTGCCTCATCGAACTAACGGTTTTAGACCCCAAGTATGTTTGGACCAAATTCGTTTCAGACAATTTAGAGTTGATTTAGCCATGTCCGTCCGTCTGTCTGGCTGGTGCTCCCGATAACTCACGAACAGATCAACCGATTCGAAACAAATTTTGCATTTCGTTATAGTTTGCCCCACCCCCGTCAGGGGTAACAATCTTGACGCGATGCGGGGGCTTAGGTCACAATTTTCTGTGCTCGACATGTCATTCTGAATGACGACCTAATATTCATTCTATATGGCATCCTGTACATTCTGAATGAAGACCTAGTATTCATTCTACATGACATCTTGAACACAGAAAAGTGTGACTGACCAAAGGTTATCCACCTTTGTCAGGCGAACTGATAATCCACAGCTCACCTTTAGGTGAGTGACATATATATACACTTTTAAGATCAAGGTGATGGAGTTGTGCCGAGGATCTGAATGGCCGACAAGTGTCTAAAGAAGTCTGGTCGCTAGCAACTCCCCCTCGACGCCAGGGCACGGGTCGGGGGTACTTATAATTAGCCTAGTCTGCGCAAGCCGTCACTGCGTACGATGGTCCATCCCCTTACGGCACACTCGTGGGAACAATCTATGGAAAAAAATACTAAAAAAACAAACAAAAACCAAAACTACCCCTCGGATGCAGTGTGGCAATTCTTCCGAGGATGAACTTTTAGCCTCCAGCCAGGAGCTGGCAGCTAGCCAACCAAGTGTAGTCAGCACTGCAAACAGCTCTGACTCACTTCAGCAACATAAAACAAAACACAAACTCTGACCGTCACTGAAGATGGTCAGTCTAACAAAAAGAAAAAAAGCTCGTCCGACGTTCGTAAGGCCCTGTACCAGAAGGCAAAGTATATTCTCAGCAAAATTGCTAAGAATGCTGCAGAAGGTACAGTCCATGAACGGGATGAAGAAGACAAAATTACCTACACCAAAATCGTAGAGGAATACGAAAAAGCTAAAGCCTCTAAAAATGATCAACCAACATCCTCCAAGCGTGAACGCTCTCGCACAGAGGACAACAAGCCCGCAAAGAGGAAAAAGTTAAAGCATAACACCACTGCCTCTTCAACAATAAAACGCCCATTCAACGAAGTCGTTAAGGATAACCTGATGGTTGCCGTGGCCAACGACAAGAATGACAAGCTGTCCCCTATCACCACAGCGGAATGGGGCATGGTAGAAACAAAGTTGTCAGAACAAGTTATGGAACATGTTTTCGCAAACGACGATTCTCCTGTGCCCCATTTCGACTCTAGCGAGGTACACCGTGGTTATAGGGTAATCAAATGCATGGACGAGTTCTCAAAAGGATTCTTGGAGAAATGTATCGCAAAGATCAGCGATGCCTGGGAAGACATCAGCCTGCGGCTGATACCAGCCCAAGATATCCCTATGAGACCTCGAGCCAGAGTTTGGTTGCCCAAGATAGACTGCGACGGCCCCAAATTACTGCAAGGTCTGGCGAAAATGAACAAAGACGTTCCAATGGATGAATGGTCTGTAATCGCCATAGAACCACCCAATAATAATAGCATGAGCTTGGTTCTCTCGATAACAGAGGCCGGAGTAGAGGCACTGGAGAGACTAGGCAACAAACTGTTCTTTGGCGTAAGGGAGGCCAATGTTAAGATATTACGCCCACTTGGCCCGAACGGAGAAGACGATGGTGTTGACGTCGACGATGCCGAAAAGCTGCTCGATAATATGCAGCTAGAGGGGCCATCCACATCATCCCCTCATTAAACTATGCTTAAGGTCGTTCAGATCAATCTGAAGCACTCTAGGGTAGCTTCAGATAACCTGAGGATCCTTCTGGTGGAGAAGGATCTAGACATAGGCATTATACAAGAACCATACGTCTTCGAGAATGAAGTAAAGGGACTTGATAGCAGAGAATACAATACATTATACATGAAGGATAAAGGTAAGCCAAGATCATGTCTAATTGTTAAAAAAAAACATAAATGCATTTCTGTGTCCTCAGTATAGTACAGCGGACTTCACCGTGGCAAGAGTGGAACTGAAAAATGGTAATCAGTTCTTTATCGCATCCTCTTATATGGCCCACTCAAGGGAAGCACCACCAAGCGAGGTCTGGGACACCTTGGGGGCCATACACCCACACAACACCATTATCATTGGCTGCGACGCAAATGCAAGACATACCCTGTGGGGTAGCTCTGAAATCAACGACAGAGGTGAGTCAGTTTTAGATTTCATTAATACTAACAATCTCACTATATGCAATAGAGGTACTAACCCAACCTTTGTATTTCCAAGCTCGGATAACTTTAGGGGATGGCAAGATGTCATTGATCTAACCTTAGTATCCGATAAACGACATATTGAAATTGCTAATTGGATGGTATCCGATAAGAATTCTTTCTCAGATCACAATTGGATACTATTTAATATATCTGAAAAAGAAACGCCAACAAATTGCTTTCGCAACCCCAAAAGAACAAACTGGGAGAAATTTAATAGGGTTTTAAAAGATAAACTCCCCAGCTCTCCTCAAAAAGGCGACACTACAACATGTATTGACAAAGCTGTATCTATTCTGGAGAAATCACTAGACACAGCCTTTAAAGTATCCTATCCAATGACACGATCGAAAAAACACTATCCACCATGGTGGACATCCGAACTCTCTAAACTGCGTAAAGAGTCACGGAAAGCTTTCAATGCCAGCTACCAAAGCGGATCCTGGCAGTCATACAAGGATAAGCTAAAGGAATACAAAAAACCCATAGCCAAAGCAAAAAAGCAATCATGGGTTGATTTTTGCGGATCGTTAGAAAATACCAAAGATACAGCCAGACTAAGCAAAGTTATGGCAAAAGGTCATTCGAATCCTACCTATATAAAGAGAAACAACGGCACCTGGTCCGAAAACTCAGCCGAATCTCTTGAAATCCTTCTTACCACGCACTTCCCCGGCTGCTCGGACAGTACCGAAGAAATGCGACCCATTACAGCTGTAGATAAAAACAACAGTGAAGTTGATAAGATAATAAGTCCGAGTAAAGTCACGTGGGCTATAAACAGCTTCTCCCCCTACAAATCTCCAGGACCAGATGGAATCATACCAAAAATGCTACAATGTGCAGAGGAAATAATAAATCCTTGGCTAGTATACATCTATAGTAGATGTATCTCCCTTAACTACGTTGCAACGAGTTGGAGACAGGTAAAGGTTGTCTTCATACCCAAAGCAGGAAAACGTAGTCACGAAAATGCTAAAGACTTCAGACCAATAAGCCTTTCATCATTTCTACTTAAGACGCTCGAAAGACTCATCGACGTGTATATTCGAGAAAAGATGGAAAACTCAAACATCATATCTTCTAGCCAACATGCCTATATTAAAGGGCGCTCGACGGATACAGCCCTACACGAAGTCGTTAGGACTATAGAGAAGTCCTTAGAGCACAAACAATTTACTCTAGCTGCTTTCCTGGACATAGAAGGTGCCTTTAACAACGTCAGTACATCAGCTATAAAACAAGCACTAGATAACTTCGGCGTGGAATCACTCATCAGTAGTTGGATTACCACCATGCTGCAAAGCAGAGTTATTAATGCCACACTGGGAAACAGTACACTGTCAAAGCACGTGAACAGAGGAACTCCACAGGGAGGAGTTATCTCGCCATTACTTTGGCTACTTGTCATCAACGAAATTCTCAATAAACTTGACCACATGGGGATTAAGGTGGTTGCCTATGCGGACGATGTGGTAATACTCGTCTCTGGTTTGTTTCCGACCGTAATAAGTGACATTATGAGCGGAGCCCTGAGATCGCTAGATACTTGGGCCACAAGATGTGGTCTGGGAGTGAATCCAGGGAAAACTGAGATGGTGCTATTCACTACAAAGACCAAATATGCAATACCTAATCTCCCAAGACTGCGAGGTCAAGAAATACCCCTATCAGATCATGCCAAGTACCTAGGAATCATCCTAGATTCTAAGCTGTCATGGAAACGTAACGTGGAACACCGTGCTCACAAAGCAACTGTTGCATATTACGCATGTCGCAAATTGTTTGGAAGCCGATGGGGCCTCAAACCTAAAATGGTGTTATGGATGTACACCAGCATAATCAGACCAATTCTCACTTATGGAGCACTAGTGTGGTGGCCAGCAGTGGACAAGAAAATAACACAGAAAAAACTATACAGCATACAAAGATCTGCATGCATCGGGGCAACAGGGGCGATGCGAACGTGTCCGGCCGAAGCCCTCAATATAATGATGCACATTTTGCCAATTGATTTACACATCAAAGCAACAGCAACATGTAATGCAGTAAGACTCCGAGCTCTAGGTATGTGGAGAGACAGAACTTACGGACATGCGTGCATGCTTCAACAACTTCCGAAAGAAATAACAACCACTGCTGATTACTGCGTACCTACATTGGATTTTGATCAGCCTTTTGCAATCAAACTTCCAAGCAGAAGAGAATGGAGTAATGGATCACCATTGATAGCATATGACACTAAGGTATACACGGACGGCTCCAAGATGAAATGTGGAGTCGGATCCGGTGTGTTCTCGGACGAAGCAAACATACACACATCTACAAAGCTACCTGAGTACTGTAGTGTCTTTCAAGCGGAGATACTGGCAATAAAGGAGGCCTGTACTGAACTTTTACAGCATCACACAGCAAACTCAATAGGAATCTTCGTCGACAGTCAAGCGGCGCTCCTTGCACTAAAATCCAACGCTGTCACATCAAAGCTAGTGAAAGATTGTAAAGAAGAACTTGCCAAACTAGGGCGTCTGTCAAGAGTAGTTCTCACCTGGATCCCGGGCCACAAGGGACTTGTTGGGAATGAAAAAGCAGACGAGTTAGCTAGAGCAGGATCCGCCTCTAACGAACTCCCAAAGGCATCAGTCGCAATTCCAATGGGAGTAGTTAAAGGGGATATCTTCAAACACTATCTATCACTGACTGAAAGTAGATGGGACAAAACGGCAACATGCAAGATATCAAAATTAACGTGGCCTCAATACAACGCCAAACGAACTAAGTTCCTAATCAATCAAACGCGACGGAACCTTGCAAGACTTATTGCAGTGTTAACCGGTCACTGGGCAATTGGTAACCATGCAAAACGTTTAAATCTACCGCACAATGACCACTGCCGTAGCTGCGGGAATGAAGAAGAGGAGGAAACTGTTGAGCACCTCCTCTGTTCCTTCCCTGCACAAATGCAACGACGATTCAAAGCTCTAAGACAACCGTTCCTTCGTGATATCACAGAGATAACAGAAGTAGGTCTGGGAGACCTTCTGCGATTCCTCAACTCATCAGGCTGGATTTAACTGTCAACATGCAACAACGAAATAGCAATCTCTGAACGAGTGGTGTGGTTTTTCAAAACGGTATCTCTAACATACTAATTGAGGCTATAAAGTATGGCCACCACGTAAACCAACCAACCTATAGTTTGCCCCAACATAGTTTAAGTTCGAAGATGTGCCATATCAGTCAACTCTTTCGGGTACCTCCCCCACAAAAGTTCAAAAATTTTCTGTAAAATTGTGTTAACGATACATTTCGAAGGGAGCAATCCATTTGGTCCAAATATTGCATATCGTATTATACCGGCCAGGTATAGATCGGGTTCGAATACGGACTATATAGGTCCACTCTTTCCTTTCTCCCATTCAAAATTTGGAATAAGTGCAGTTTAAGAGCTCCTCTCGGATCGTGTTGAAATTTTTTAGCAACTTGTTCCTGCGTCTCCTATGCGACGGTACAAGGCCAAACTTCCTGAGATAATGGCCAAAAAGATCTAAGAAACCTTGGTGGCACCAATTAAAATAATAAACCCGCAAGATAACTGTCGCAGGGAGTTTTTGATTGGTCCAAACTTTGTTTACCGTGTTTTTTTTTTCATCCAGCCATTTATCAGCTTGGAAAGAGTGGACCGATATAGTCCATATATCGGTCCACTCCTTAGGGTGCCTCCCCCACCAAATTCGGAAAAAAGTGAAGCTTAGTAGCTCATCTCGTATCATTTTGAAAATTATTTAGCAAGTTATCCTAGCTGCCTCCATCACGACGGTACATTTTTTTCGGGGACAAGACCTAAAATATTCAAAAAACCCTGCCGGCACCAACTAAAATGGCAAATCTCAAAGATAAGTCTCGCAGGGAGTTTCTGATTGGTACAAACTTTGCGCATCGTATTATTTAATCCCGTCATATATCTGGTTGGAATATGGGCTATATCGGTCCCGTCCTTCAGGTACCTCACACACAAAACTCGGAAAAGTGAAGATCGTTTAGAAAATGTTCAACTGGTTGTTCCTTGTCCCCATTACTGTACCTACAGATTCCACGTATTTTAAAGCAAACTCGTGATTCAAAATCAATATATTTTATCTCTGTCTTACTTGTTGGTTACTATATTCGTCAAACACTGGTTAAACGGCTTTCAAAAATATGAAGGAATTAAAATAATTGTAATCATGTGTTTGTGATTGATCGTACGATGTGTGGTTAATCAGCATCTTGGTATATCGAGATGTATGAACCAGGTAATGTTAGTTTTGTCGACTAATACCGCAGTGCGATTTTTACTGGGAAGGCTATTTTTAAACCAGTTGTGCGTTTAAATCACATAAATTGTCACGGGAAGCTCGGGGTAACATGCTCATAAGGGCGCTTAAAAAATAAAAAGGGTGCTGATGTGATCTTGAACAACTACTAGTCTACTTGCTACCTGCCTATAAATTGAGGCCGTAGATCGTATACATTAAGGGCAGTTAATTCTGGGTCTTGGTTTTCCCACTTCCTAGTAATCATCAAGAATGAAATATTTTGCAGGTATTTTTAATGAATCCTATTCATTAGATATTTTATTTTGGAATGTATAATATAAATGTATGTAACCCATTAAAAATATCTTATATGCATTAGGGGTATTTGCTTCCTTCGCCGAATATATAATCCTCGTCTATGTATTATGAGCCCCTCCTCTTGATCGCAAAAATTCTATGGCTGTAATTGGGGAGTTTGATATGTATATGGCGTGCGTAATGTTTTCGGTTTATATTCGTTTTGTTGAAAATATGTGAATGTGTATGTGGTTGGTTGGCGGTTAACGTTACCGCTGTCATCGACGCCTTTTGTGGCTCCGTTGCCTGTTACATCGCTATAGTCTCTGTTGCTTTAAACACTGTTGTGGTGGTGGCAGTGGCGGCATGGTATTTTCTATGTGTGACACTTTTGGGAAATTTATGGCCTAAAGCCTTAGGCGGGTTCAATTCCTATCAACAGAAATCCTCACACCCTTCCGTTAATACAATTGAAACAATAAACATAAATAGAAGCAACAACAAGAAAATTTAGCAATATCCCAACACAACAGCCCCCTTTCTGCGGAAAAATATTCATTGTTATCAGCAGTCAATGTCATATAAAACATGTATGTAAATACAAAACACAAATACGCTTACAAGTTAAAACAATGACATTAGGCGAATTACAAATGTACTTGTTTTTGTTTTTACAATATTGCCGATTGTTGTAATTTTGGGTATTCTTCATAATGATTTTCTGAAAAGAATTTTTTGTAAAATTTCTAAATTGAGGCAATTTAAATTGAATCTAAAGAACGGATCACAGATATAGCTTTTTAGATATATTTGTAATAAGAATTAATTACATCTTTACCTAGGTTTCAACCCAAGCCCCTTATTTTGAACAGAATAGTTTTGTTTAATTTTCTAAATCATCTGGTCTGGGGTACTGTAACTCGCTAACAATTGTAATATACCATAACCTTTGACATACTTAGGTAAACTGAAGTACTTTAGCTCGATTCACCGATAGATTTAAAAAAACACAATTTAAGCGGAAGCTGTGGTCGTATTAATGTAAAAAATAGGAAAAAATCGTCATAATTAAAACCGTCATATCTTTTGCGAGCAACGATCAAAGTTGGTTACGAAAACAGATTTGGAATGACGATTTTTTTCTTAATCATTTATGCAGTATCAATTTTTTTTTTTGATTTTTTTAAAATGGAAAAGACGACTTCTGAATTTTTTTCCTGATATATCTATTATTTCTTTTTCGACCAATGATGTCAATGACATCGATATAGGCGAGTACCGTACGAATGTTTTTTAAATGACATCTTGCAAAACCGTATGAGTCATGGCTTCGAATACCTTTAAACGTATGGAACGCTTGAAGGCAGTCTTATAGTCGACAAAAATAGTATAAGTCAGGAATATTGTCAATTATTTCATATTCCATTTCAGAAAAAAAGGATAATTTTTTTTCGCGCTACATCAACGATTTTTGATATGTAGGTAAAGAAAAAGATTCCCAGTACGAATCTGGTCGCGAGCCAATTTTTGGTTGTTGCGGCCAAAAGTTATGGCGCTTTTATTTCGCTTTTTAAGAAAGAAAATATTATAAAAACGCTAATTATTTTAATGAGCACAATTGTTACAAAAAAGTTCTCTCGAAGTGACTTCAGCGAGTAGATTGCATAATACCTGCAAAATGTTACACAGAATTCGCGGAATGTACATAAAATTGATAAATTATTGAATATAAGTCTACTTTTTTCAAAATTAAGGCCCATTTAGTGGTCATATAATTACATAAAAAATTGTTGTGGATCCAAACTTCACGGCGAATCAAATGAGACTGCAATCACACAGATTGGTGTTATAGTTTGGATGTTACAGCCAAAATAAACACATATGTTGGTCAAAAAATAATTTTTTGTTTGAAAAAATATTTTTTTCACATGCACTATGTAGTAGAAAATGTTGTAAAAATTTATAGGAATACTTCCTTCATTTTACTTAAATCTCCCAATAAAATAGACGGATTTTGCTTAATTGACATTCATATTAAAGCTTTCCCATTAGTTAAGCTAATTGGGTTGATGAGGATATATGTCAAAGCTTCTGAAATGGAAATAGAGGTCAAATAACCCATTTTTATTTATATGCATTTTAAAATACGTCTAAATCGCGTAATTATCAAAATCATTTTGTCCGCATGTGATTTTCATGTACAGCAAGACCATATCTGATAATTTGTATATATTTTTCGAAATTTAATTTGGAGTCTAAGATGTAGCATCAGCTGCATCTTAGCATTAAAATGCCTATAAAATATCGCTAATTTGCGCAAAGTGCATACAATTTTTGTCCGCATCCGATTTCAGTGTCCACCATGAAAATCTACATCGATATATATCTATTTCAAGGCGATCAATAAAGAACCGTGGATGTAGCATCACACACTATTTTTTGGGATAAAATGAATGTAGCTCCAATATCAGTGAAGTGTTCAAATCTCTGTTTCCCCTAAAACGAAGATGCTGTATTAGTTCTTTCATTGCAGTGGAAACGAACTGCAGAAAACGCAATAAAATACGCGATATTTCCAAAAACAATTTTAGGTGATTTTTCTACTTTGGATTTTCTTGTAACTCGCGTTTTAGTGGATGGATTTTCACAGGGAATGATTTATTAGATCCGGAACGTAAAAAATTAAAATGTGCAATCAAGTACGAGGAAATCGAATAACAATTGTAAAAATTAGGCCCGAAAATTATGTTTTTTCAAAAAATGTTCACACAAAATTTCCGCATTTGGATGTAGATTTCTATGAAGCTGTGCAGACTACATTCACATTAGTCGTATCAAACAACTCAGAATCGCAAGTACTACAATCCTATATATGATTTTTTGAAAAACCTGTTTGCGGAATGAAATTAGAAGAAAATTTCAAAAAACACTGTAAATCTGGCTTCAAAATGTCAGCATCATTTAATGGTAGAAGCAGTTCAAATTTTGAAAAGTAATACATTAGTTAGATGATCCTTATTTAGTTTGCTTTTACTTTTACTTTGACAGGAAAATCGAGAGAAGTGTGGCTTACTCACAAATCGAGAGAAAACAAAAAAAGACATGGTGGCTTCAACCCATTTTTACCCATTTTTTAACATACATATAGCCACAGCTTCCACACAAATTATCTTTTAAGGCCAATATTTTTTGCCAGGTCCAAAAACATTACATTTTATCCAAAAATATTTAATTTGTATAATATAGAACCACAAGTCGCGTATTCTAAAAGCGTAAACCTTGGCTTTAGCTATGTTAAATTTTCAAAAATATTGGTGAAGTGCCTATCTGCTACCTTAAGTCTTCTCTAATAGTGAAAATCTGCCCAATTGTAGATTTGCTGCTCAAAAGCTTTAGTGTGGATGATTAAGTTGCTTAAAAGCAAATGCTCGCTTAAATGTTTCTTCCAAATAATCAACACTCTACGAGTATCAGATACCGTGGTACCCTCATCATGTTTGCAGTAGCAAGTGGCGGTACCATAGACGTCAGTTTGGTGTTTTACTCGTTGGTAAAATTTTTGGACTTCATTCTGTTTTCTGAATATATTATTATTTTATTCTTCTACTCTCTTCTGTTCATCCGATATTTATGCCCTCAGTCTTAGGCTAAGAGGATATATCGGCCTTTTTGTAGAAAATTTACTTATGTTGAAACTGAGGTATGAGGTATTGTAACTCGCTAATTGTTGTAATATACCATAACTTTTGAACACATTTAGGTAAAATAAACTGTTTTAGCACGATTCACTGATGGATTTCTTAAAATTATAATTTGAGCGGAAGCTGTGGTCATATTAATGTAAAAAAATAGGAAAAAATCGTTGAACGAAACGAGTTTTTTTAAGTAAATCTTCAATTAGTGGTTTTACAATACAATAATGTTCAAAGAAGAAGTGAAAGAGTACACTTCTGAGATGAAGTTTCTAATGTACGAAGTTTAAATATAACCACTGCATCAATCTGAAACGGAGCTAACATTTTGAGGACTGAAAAATTGGGTTTTTTGAATTTTTGCTCTAATCGGGAAGCGCAACTGCACTCGTTTAAGGATTGAAGTACTCTCGATTATGCATTTTTTGTTGTATAACTCGGGCGTGTAGCCTTCCAAGGTTCACAACAATCTCAGCTAAAGTCGAAATTTTTGTGCTTAAATTTTTATAAAAAACCTGTTTTTCTGATTCAAAATTTGCAACTGCCATTAAATTGTCGGTAAAACCCGCGTGAACTCTGTTTTTTACGTTCTGATTCTAATAAGCCATGATGCGTCCAAATGCGTCCACTATATCGGCCCTCAAATTTCGAAAATCTCCAAAAAATGTTTTTGAAAATTGCACGCATTGAAACGCGTTTTAGAAGTGTAATTTTTACTGAAATAAATAAAGCTATATGCCTGTTTAAAATGTGCGAAAACGTATATTTCAAAACTATCGCTAATTCAGAGATATAACTGATTTTTTCTAAAAATTGAGTGTTTTTTTTTGTTGAGTCATGGGGACAGAATTTTTGTAAAGCGCCCATCTGGGCCAACGATCAAGAGGTGTGCTCAACCTTTTCACCGGGGAGAACAGGACCGCCTACCGTGTGATGCTACATCCACGGTTCTTGATGGATCGCAATGAAACGATATCAAATGATGTATGTTTTAAAGGTTATCATCGAAATCGGATGCGCATAAAATATAAATCAACTTCGTGGAAATTATGATCATTTTACTGTATTTGGCGCCCTAATATGCAACTGATGCCACATCATGGAAGGGATTGATTCGCTGTGTTGGAAAATCGGATGCGCATCATGTTATATTCACTACTACGCGGTTTATATGCGTTTCAAATGTTGTAATATGCAATATAAGATTATTTTAATGTTATGCCACAATTGGTATTCCTTGTGATTAAATATAATGTTCTAAAAATATTCGCCAATTGGAAAACTATACGCGGAAAATTTGTTGCAACGGAATATCTACATTATTGCGTGAAATATGGACGAAAATGACGAAGAACACAAACATTTTTTCTTTAACTTTTCCTATAAAAACATAAAAAAAATAAAATTAGAATAATATGATTTTTATTTTGTTCGTCATATTTTCTTCGTATTTTTGCAAATAACATGAATATTATAGCTCCAAACTTCACGACTGAGGTTTAATTTTATTCTTCACAATATCAGGATGCTGTTGTACATTTTTTTTATATATTTCTTGTAAGTATATACGCGATGGTTTCAAAAATATATTTGCAAATACGTGAAATTTTTTAACAAATTTGATTTTTCGCGAATCCATTGAGACTTTTCAAATTTATTTTTGCATCATCGCAAAGGGTACGAATTCAGTTAACGATAATAGGATATAACAGCTTACTATATTAAGCCGCGATTTTTTTTAGAATTTTTTCTAATTAGCATAATTAAAACGGTCATATCTTTTGCACGCAACGATCAAAGTTGGTAACGAAAACAGATTTGGAATGATGATTTTTTTCTTAATCTATGTACCAAAAATCATTGATGTAGTATCAACAATTTTTTTTTTGATTTTTTTGAAATGGAAAAACGATTTTAGACTTTTTTGCTGATATACACTTTCATACGACCATAGAAATGTACCTCATACAAATAATGGCTTAGACCCAATGTATGTTTGGACGAAATCCATTTCAGACAATTTGATTTGCTCTCTATTCGTTATTCGGTCCCAAATTATGCATTAAATACTTAATTTGTCATTCAAAATTCTGAAAGTGAAGAACGATTTTTGTACATTGTTCAACTTAAATTACTCTCCGAACGACGATAAAATATGTCCCATCTCTAACAAATCAGAGAATTTATCGAAATAAATTAATAGAACATTATTGACGTTTTTTTATTGGGATAGCTGTTACAATTTTGAATTTTCAAAAAAGTCTAGCTTAATCCCATTGTTGTTGTTTTAATATTTTGAAACAACTAATTTATTAGTGTAGATCGTTTGGCATTGTTCGCCAAGGGGGAAGGCAGGGAAGACTAGTTTCGATCCTCGCTACAGGATCTGATCAGTTCCCTTGTTTCTTGTTTGTGGATATTCTCCACAGAAGTTATACCCAAACATCAATCGTAAGCTCGAAGTATAAAGGTGAACCAAGAAAAAACTTCTACGAGAAGAATATCCACAAACAAGAATCAAGGGAACTGATTAGATTCTGTGGCGAGGATCGTAACTAGTCTTCCCTGCCTTACCCCTTGGCGAACAATGTAAATAGTTGTTATAAATATTAAATTAGTTGTTATAAATATTAAAACAACAACAATGGAATTAAGACAGACTATTTTAAAAAATAAAAAAAGAACAATTATGGCAAACAAAATAAAAAAAATTAAAAATGTATGAAAAACAACAACGTTTTTAGGGAAACTGCAACACCTGAATGAAAAGTAAACGGTGGAACGATTTACATACATTGAAAGCATAGTAAATTTCGTCTTCTCTTTCATTGCAGTTACATTTCTTTTCGATTGTTTCAAATTCGTGTACAAATCTAAAAACTAAAATCAAATACCTGCCTGCAAGTCTGTATACCAATAAGTTATTTTGGCTGGCCTCTCTCTTGTTAATTTTGAAAATAGAAAATTTAAAAAATGTGTTGGAAACATCACAATTTTAAGAAAAAATAGAAAACATGAATAAAAAGTTTTTATTTAATTGTTGTCTTATTAATGCCCGTAATTTCTAGCCCTAGGTAACCGGGTAGGTAGCTACCAATTAGTTATCTTTACCTACGCGTTTGGTAATTTCTACGTACCATTTACCGAGGCGTGTAAATTTTGAAAACATGTGGTAACATTGGTGCTTTTCATTCATGATTTCGTAAAAACATTGCCACATATAAGTGTTTTACAATTTTTAACACATTGGCAAAATCCTTGGTGTAAGTAACACGGCCGTTTTTGACCCGGTAAGGTTACCTGTGGATTGAAGTTATGAAATTTTGCTTACACGGAGGATATCTATGAACTCATAGATAACTACGCGTAGAAATTACGGGCATAAGACGAAGGTCATTTATTTGTGAGAGCTTTTATTTAATTGAATTAATTGAGCTTATCATGACCTAAGGAGTTTTGTACTGAAAGAGTGATATCTAGCGAAGTAGCATATTGGTTGGATGTGTGTGGACTTCGCTAGATATCACTTTTTCAATACAAAACTCCTTAGGTCATGATAAGCTCAATTAATTCAATTAAATAAAAACTCTCATGAATAAAAAGAATAGAATATAACATAAAATATATGTTTGAAAGAAAGTAAATTATTTTTCCACTCATATCAACTAATTTTGCATGTCTTTTGTTTGAAACTTCCTTTAAAATCAACGTATGAACGTGTTAATTTGTACATGTAATTGTGAGAGCGAACAACGTAATTAAAGTACCGGTATGAACATGGCATTAATCATTACCGTACGTCTGTCTGTCTGGTTGGCTGGAGCGCACTATAAATCTCGAACGGATTAAACTATTCGGCCCAAAATTTGCCTACGGAATTTTTTGTCCATACTTAGATCAAGTTCAAAGATGGGCCATATCGGTCCACTCCCATGAGCACGTCCCTACCACACATAGATCAGGTTCGAATATGGACTACATCGACCCACTCCTTTGGACAACTCCCACACAAAATTTCGCAAATGTGAAGTTGATGATGTCATTTTTTTGCAACAGGTTGTTCTCAGCCTTTATTACGATTGTACAAGTGTTTTCAGGGACAAGTCTATACTTCCTGAGAAAATGACCCGTATGCTGTAAAAACCCCTACGACTATCATGTGCACACGACAAATTGTGAACCGGATACTGCGTTGGCCAAAGTTTTCATATCGTAATATTTCTGCGAATGGAAGATAAAGTTCGAAGATGGTGTTTATCGGTCCACTCCTTTCGGTACCTCCCCCACTAATGTTCATTCATGGTACACCATATCGCCATATCGGTCCTCCTTTGGGTATCTACATATCAAAACTTCCACATGTTTGTTTAAGTAGAGTTTGAGATCTGTTGGACTCCTACCGAAGCTACTCCATATGGTCTTGCTTACAGCGATATCATGTTTTTGGTGGGCAAGTCCATTCTTCCTGACATAAAAGCTCTAAATTATACGGCGACCAACTGTAATGGCCAGTGGAAGCGCTATCTATTGAAAGGAATGACTCTTGAAATAAGATCCACTTTCAAAATGGACTATGTCCATCCATTCCCTTAGGTACCTCCTCCAAGACTTTCAATCCACATCCGAAATAAAAAGGGTACACAATATCGAAAATTCCCTTATTTTTGGGAAGAAGGATTTCGGTTGATCTGGCCATAGATGATAGTTTCAAACTTGTGGGGCCAGCTTTTACAATCGCAGGAACCATGAGACTGCTAAATATAAAGGCCTAGTGAAACGGGCACTCTCCCCACCTTCTTTAAGGAATCGTGTTTAAGCAATGTTTATCTTCTTTAATATCACATCAATGTCCTGCGGTGGGGTGTGGTAGGCAAACATATTTCACTGTTTGATAAAAACTCAAAACAAAAAAACTTTTCTTTTCACAAACATTTGGCTCTGAGATCACCCTTCGTTTCTTGTTTTTGTTTTATTGGTTTGTATTGTTGTAGCGTTGTACAGCAACGCCGGAGGTGGAGAAGTTGGATAATTTTTTTGACTGCTTAGGAGGTTTGGTGCCGCCACTGTTACTAAAACCGCCACCACTTTAGCTGCCGCATCTCTATAATTAATCATTAGATTTGTAGATTTTTGTGGATTTATTGTAAATACTTTTCTAGCTTATTGCCATTGTTGTAGTTGTCGCTAATGTATGGTTGGATTTGTTGTTTTAGTTAAGTGTAGTGGTGGTGGTAGTGATGTTGAAGTTATTATTGTTGTCTCGCTGTTGTTCATTCCTTTAATTTTGCCATGACAACACCATGTAAAGCCATTTATTATGAACTTGTTGTAAGTTAAACATCTTGACAAAAACAACAACAAAACTCCCTACACTGATAGCAAATAACTCCCAGCAACCAAACCAATACTACTTTGACGGCAGTACAAAATATGGGCCTTTTTTGTTTGATGTTTGCTGTTGTTGTTGTGCTTAACAAAACCAATATGTTTTGCTAATCATGGCAGCGTTTTTAGAGTTTGGTAGTTTTTCTTTGTTTTGGTTTCTTCCCTGGATCTGTTTTTCGCCGCTGCGGTTGGCTTTACTCATTTCTATTGGCGTGGTGGTCACAGGATAGACACATTGGATTGTTTCTTCTTTGCTAGGTTGATTTGACGTCATTTTAGCGATAAAAATAATGGCGAAATATAACATCGAAATTGGTAGCTTTGTTTTTGTCAGAAATGCTGACGTGTTGGTCCTGTCACTGTTGCTGGCACTGCTGCTCCTACTATTGTTTTTGGCATTGTTGTCTTGTATACAGTTTGACGGAGTACTTTCGCGATATGCACTCAACTCTGTTGTGGAGATTAAGCGGAAATCTGCTAACATTTATCTATGACTTGACTTAATTTTTCACAAACCTCCCACCCCACAACCAACCTGACAAGGGGAATTCGGGGAATGAAAACGAATGTGGCGTGTAAAAGAAATGCTATTTTAAGGATGTTTTATTGTGTGCCACAACAAATGCCATTTAATTTAAGTTTTTGCTGATATGGGCAAGAGCGATTGCCATGTGATGTGGCATAAGTAACTTTATGTCAATTTCAAGCTGGTTTGGGATTAAAGAAATGCCTTTTGAGCTTAGAGAATGTTTACTTTTTCATACACTGTCGATGTGTGTGTGTTTTGTTTTTGCAAAATGACACATTGTTGTGTTATTTGTGGTTATTTATAAAATGATAAAACTTGTCACATTGTCTTTACATTATCACATGCCGCCGTAATGTATAATAACTTCAAATGCAAACATTGAAGAATGAAGTGCAACAGAACTTCTTCATCTGATATCCGTCGATAAACAATGGTGGGGAAAAATAAAAAATGGATCTTAAATCGATCTTCTTTAATTCACGAAAGCGTCATATGAAAAAATACCTTTAAAAGTAAGATATTTAGCAAAATGCACATTTTTTGTGCTATGTACCGTTTGGAATGAGCGAAAAAAGGAAATACAATATTATTAAGCCAAAATAATATAATCGGGGTTGTCTTAGCTTAAAATATGAGCAAGCAGAACAATATGATTGAACTGAAGACAAGAAATATGATAAACAAGTAAGCAAGTCTCAGTTGGCTTTGCCGATAGAGATATACCCTCAGCCTGTGTGGATTGAAATTCAGGGGGGTTTTCAAAATTTTGGACGTATGAACCGACGAAAGTATGGATAGGATTAAAATTCAAAAAATTGCGGAGATAACGATAGATAGGGCTTTTTTTATCACACTAGTCTACGAAAAACATAATATCGCTGTAAACAGGGCCACTAGGAAACCCTTCGGTAAAAATGTCCAAAGGATCCTCGAACAGACCCTTAACCACACAAAAATGTTGAACATTTGTGTGGGTGGTACCACAAGGATTGAACAGATAGGGCCCAAATTTGAAAATAAACAAAGTTTCGACAATATTTAGAGATCCAACGTTTGGACCAAATCGGTTGCTGCGTCTATGAGAAATCGCGCGTACCATTTTAGCGAATATTTTCGAACTTTTGTGGGGGAGGTAGCGGAAGGAGTGGACCTATAAGCACAACCTTCGAATTTCATCTAACCTTTGAGGAAATATTACAATATCCAAAGTGTGGACGAACGCAGTATTCGGTTCGAGCTCTCCATCCACTACATATGGTGCCATAGGGTTTTTTTACAACTTTCGGGCTGTTTTCTCAAGAAGTATGGACTTTCCCCATGAAAATAACTTTTACTGTCGTAATTGAGGCAGCGAATGCAAGTTGCTTCAACAAAAAATAAAGTGATTAGAGAGTAGGTCTTAAAGTGAATTTATCCAAAATTTGGTACCCGAAGGAGTGGACAAATATACTCCATATTCAAACTTGATCTATATCTGGTATATATATCAGGATGTGTAAAGTATGGATCAAAACGGTCACTCCCATCAAGAGTTATCGGGCGCACAATTTTTTCGAACATTTTTGAGATTGAACTGAAATGAAACTGAAATTTTGTGTGGGAGGTACCCGAAGGAGTGGACCGATTGAGTCCATATTGGAACCTCATCTAAGTCTGGTAGAAATTTCACGATGTGCAAAGTATGGACCAAATTGCTTACTCCCTTCAAGAGTTATCGTGCGCTCCAGCCAGATAGACAGACGGACGGACATGGCTATATCAACTCCAAATTGTCTGAAACACATTTCGTCCAAACATACTTGTGGTCTAAAACCATTATTTCGATGAGGCACATTCTGCCCGTATGAAAGTGTATATACCGTCGTTAGCATAAATGCTGAGGGTATAAAAATTGCAGGAGATAGGCTCATCATTAAAATTATTTTATGAACCGGTTCTAAAGAGAGATTCCTCTGTGGTGAGATAACTTTGTTCAATCCAAGAAAATTCAATTTTTGTTTCTGATATTTTTTGAGAATTCTAGTATTTTATAAAAACATTCAAGTGCGTCCAGTTATACGATTTAAAATTTATTTTCATGTAGTTATGTATGTAAATACCGTACATTAAACACATTGCTAAATGCTGCATACGATTATGTCAGCCATTGTCTGTTTAAAGCTCACACGATTTAGAAAAATCCAAATATCCATTGCCATGGAAAAAGTATACCAAGCAAAACGTGATTTACTTCTAAAGCGGATTTTAAATCTACAGGTATTTTTCATTTTACGTAACACTGGAGATTTATAATCTTTACCGAATTACCAATCTCAAGTGATGTACTTGGCTGAGGTTGTATTTTCATTCCAAAATTACCAGACGACATTTATAATAAAAGTCACATTCAAACACACCCCCTGTCAAAATCACTGGAGAATAGCTAGCTGCTGGTAGTAAGCTCAACAAATCACCTATCTTTAAAATGTCCATCCAGCTATAGAAGCAGCCCAATGCAGTCATCAGTTGAAGTATGCCAGCTAGCATTCATCTCTCATTTTCTAGTCGACAGTAGGCCGGCAGGCAGGCGAGCGGGCAGGCACTGTTGTCAGAATATATTTGCATCACTTTTCTTTAAACCAATCATTTTCCATTTAAATCGCTTCTCATAAAGTACTTCGCCATGAAGTGGATGTTGTAACGGTTGTCATTGTTGTTACTGCTTTAGTTGTTGGTTGTTCTTGTTCTAAACAACAAACGTTTGGCAGTCAAGCACATGCTCTAAGCAGGAACAAAGATTAATCGCTGTCTCGTACCTCATAACCTTAATAAAAATAATGGCTACGATTAGCGAAAATCTCTGCATACAGAAGAGAAGTAAAAGAATGGAAAAATATCATTGAGGTACCACACGCCTCTTATGCAACTGTGGAAGCTTGGGGGCATTATTTTTAAAGATGTGGGAAGTAGTATTGCCAGAAGTAAGGGATGTCACTCTTGGACATAAAGTTACACATTTTGGGAGAGAAGAAAGCATACTCGTGTAGGGCTATTTTGAAAATATTTGTCGAACAGAACATGTGCTTAGAGACATTTTGGTTCCTAAGAAGATTATTGATCGATCCGAAGAAATAACGTCGATTCGTACTAATTTCTCATCCTCATTATAGTAGGGCGAAGCAACGTTGAGAGACGCATGTCTACCGACATAGCCGAAATGGTGATTTTTTATACATATTTTGTATATTTTACCTGCAAAAGTTAACATTTTGTCTATTGGGCCCCAAAAAATGGTGTCAACATGAATTTTTGGCTACGTCCCTGGCTACAAACATAACCTTTCATATTTTTCGGTGCTGTTAGAAAACTATTCCTTCCTGTACTTGGCAGCCCAAGTTTTCTGGTTCTGATTCCTCTGTTCCAGACTCAAAAATTCTATAACGTGGACTGGCTGCATTCATAAAGAATCAGGAGACAGATTATCTAAACAGCTAAACAAATGCAGCGTGTCGTACGGCCCCAATTCACAATCAGGACATGTGTTGGACATCGTGCCATCAATTTGGAACCAGTATGATTGAGTCGACTGCATCATCGAGCTGACTGGGCTAGAGGCACTCGTGTTTGCCTTGGCAGTTGGAGTTCTGCTGCTGAGAACCTTTTTCTTACTTCTGATCTTGTCGCAAATAACTGTTACTTGTGCGGACGACTTAAACATGCTGTTGAACTTTACACCTTATATCTTGGAGTAGTTAGAGGTCGGAATCAGAACACGATCGACCAATATGTTCTGGAGGAGCCTCATTTCAGACGCCCTTTAATCCTCAGATGGAGGAACTATCACATATGCCATCGACGATAGGACCCGACTGCAAGTCAATCATCCGCATGCGTTACAATCATACGCATGTATTACGATCTATATGCCGTTTGGAGGATGTGGAATTTCGAATGGTAAACGTTAAATAGGTCCGGAGATATCAGCCCACTTTGGTAAACACCCTGTTGCACTTTACGGGTATTATTTATGAATTCTGGCACACATACATATTCTTTCATATCCTACGTGTTAAACACGGCCGGAAGGAAGTCTTCTCTATATACTCGATCAGCTTAGAAGCCGGTACCTTTGATAGGTCAAACCCCACCATAACTGTTCTGTCGCTCGGCCTGTTCTGGTTCAATCTTTCACTGATATGTGTGGATATAGCGTTTAATGCTGTTGTGATGCTGTGCATATTCCGGAATCCATGATGATGTTGGGAAACTGCTTCGCAGCATACTGAGGAGTAGTGCCTCTAGAATCGCCATGTGGGAGATCGGCCAGTACCATTCACCTCCACTGGCATCCTTTTCTGGCTTCAGAAGCGGGAACACCCTGCTAACTTTCCAGACTTCTGGTGCAATAGTGGTGGCTAACGATAGACTGAATACACTTGGGTTCATCCATTTTCCAAAACATTACCATTGATAGTCCGTGTGGGCCCAACGCTATGGATAAATTCACATTTCGAATGACGTCTGCAACATCGCTCATCGTAAATTGTGGTGATACTTCCTAGCCTAGGAGGGCTCTTATACGGGTAGCACCCTTCTCTGCGCCCTTTCGCTCTCGTCATGCTCTATAAACAGCAGGTTAAAATAACACGCGCACCTCTTCGGATTTGTCACGACGTTGACAGTAACAGCCGTTCTATCATCATTTTTTTTTCCAATTGTTGTGCCAATGTCCCATTGCTTCAGGTGGTCTAGCCACTTTTTCCGCTATGTTCGCCTTAGAGCCCGCTGACTTCATGAGTAAGTTCTCTAACTCTCCGGTCTTCAAGGTTTTATTAGTTTAGTTTTAGTTTAGTTTGGCTAAAAATAGTTTTTCGTCCACTTTAAATTCGCTTACCTTCTGCAGAATTTGGAAATTCCCAATCACCTACCTCCGATTTACGTAAAAAAATCTCAATATATCAACCCTACTGACTATGGTACACGGTGATGTACTTGAAATGTTTAAAAATATTCTGGACACATTTTGTGTTTTTTGATTTCTTTTCATTTTGACTTGGTGGTCTTTATCTTAACTCTGATGTTATAGAAAGTGTGTATATGTGTGCCGCCGCCATTCTCATCTCAACAACGTCCTCGTCGTCACTGTCTACTACTTCGTCTTCATCATTATTATCATCATCAGTGATTGTTAGACAAATCCTTTTTGAAAAATGTGTCACTTACGTTGAGTTGAAATGTAGCAACAACGGCAGCAACAAAATGAAAGACGACAAGGAAGAAATGACTTTTCTAGCAAAGCTTAAAAAATGCTCTCATACATACAAACTCACGCGTTGTCGTCGTAGTTTGGCTTCACCAAACAAAACGGTGGTAATCTCTTAACAATCCTGAAACGCAATGCTAAACGAAGAGCGTTTTGTTCGCGTATACACATTATAGACCTATAAAAGGCAATTTCAGTTAAATGACTTTAAAATGCAATGCAGCAAAACGAAACAAAAAGGAATCTTAATTTTTTCACTTGTTTGTAATTCCTCAAAAGTCCTCAAAAATGTCCAACTCTCATTTCATTCCTTTTTTGTTTAAATCCATTTTTTCTCTTCTTAGTCTAAGTTTTAAGGCTAGCATATCGAATGACAAAATTCCCATACCTTTTATTTGTTGACATTCGTTGTAGTGGTAAAAGGTGAGAATGTGATACTGCCTAAAATCCATAAAAGGAAAATCTCTACGAAAATAAATGCAACTGGTGCCAAATAACTTTGAACAGCAAGTGTTTTCGTTCTCTTTCCCTGAACAGCATTTCTGCTGCTGCTGATATTTGTGTACGACTTGGGCTGCTTCGTTTAATGCCATTAACATTTGTTAGATTAATATGAAATTAAAAAAGTTTGCTTTTTTCTGAAATCATTTTTCATCGTTGGCAAATTAAAATTTGTTACTGTTGACTTCTTCGTTAGTTAAAATATGCTAAAAGCTATGGGCGTCGCAGTAAAAGTTCAAGCTAGAATTGAACACTTTCGAAGGTCGACAATTTATAGATAACAAGGGATCGATACAGTGGTGGATCTTTAAGTTATGTTATTGTATAATAAATTCTAAGGTAACAGAAGAGGATATGTGGCGAGATCTGGAACAATTATTCCTACTGGGTTACCATTTCATACAATTTTTAGATTTCTCAACTAACAAATAAAGGACTTATTTAAAAAATAAATAATAAGATCAATATTAAATATTATGAAAAAAAATTAAATAAAAAATTGAGCTTATCAATAATTGATAAGCTCAATTAATTAAATTAAATAAAAACTCTCACAAATAAATGACCTTTGTCCTAATAAGACAACAATTAAATTAAATAAAAAAATTTACCGGTTCCTGTAAAAAATTAATATTGTCGGACACCCACTGTTTTATATCCAACAAAAAGATAAAATAATCCCCCCCTCAGTTCCTGGTAACTGATTTAATCAATCAACCATCACAGCGGAAAATGTATTGGCTTTAGAAAATTTTTATTTATAAATTTATTCTAAACCAACTTTCAGTTTTGTTTCAAAAACATATTGCCAAATAATAAAAACAAATATAACGGAAATTATAAGAAATAACTTTCCAATAAGTGAAGTCACCACTGTACCACACACAACAGTATTCGTGTCTACTATCAAAACTTTCCAAGTTGTTGTTTAGTTAGTTATTGCTGGTATTGTGTTGCACAGTTTTTTCGTCGTGTTTTCGTTGTTGTTGTCTATTGTTGTTGTTGTAAAAAGTTTCATCTTTAATTTCCTTTAAAAAATCGATTAATTTTGTTCTATTTTTTTATTTTTGGTAAAAACCAAACGTAAACGATTTCTGCTGTTGCTGTTTTTGGCATTATCGTTATTGCTACGACGTTCTACTCAAATGTAAAATGTACAACAACATCAACAAAACCATGGTAGGAAAATTCTGCAATAATAACAACAATAAATGGAAGCTTTGGAAAAAATCATCATGATTGCCAAAAACAAGGAAACAGAAAACAAAACACGAAACAATATCAAAACGACAGAAACAAAATATCGTCAATCTCTGTAACAACAGCAACAATTTTGCTTTGGAGGTATCGCAAAAACCGTATATACGTGAAGTTGAAGAAGAAGAGCAATGGTGGAAAATAGATAGAAAGCACAGTGCTGCACATTTTGAAAGCCGCCTGATGAACTAAGAATAGTCCAGTGTAAGGGGGAAATAACAAAAATACTCACAAAGTTGAATTTGGTTGGAGAGCTAGGGTTTGCCAATAGAAGCAATTGTCAAGAGTTCCCAAAAGTTATACGGGTCAAAGGTAATTTTTGGATTTGTTTTTTCAAATGCCAAGATTATCAAACAATTCTCTAGAAGGATGGTAGAAGTTACTATACGCGACTAAGTGTTACATTATACACACCTTACATGGTGTGGTTATTTTGACCTATTTGCCTGGGTCAGAAAATTTGACTTTTGACTCCGAAAAACTGTCCCAGAACCAGGGTTTCGGAGTCGGAGTCGGAGTCTACGAGTCGGAGTCGAGCAATTTTGCTGGAGTCGGAGTCTGAGTCGAAAAAAATAACTCGACTCCGACTCCGGGCAAAATTTTTTCCACGTTATAGAAATATAACATTAAATTTGAAACAAGAACTTTTTTAAAAAATAATTATTTATTTTAAAAGATACCTTTATATATATATGCAAATTATATATTATAATAAATTAAAGGACAATTCACAGGATACTTACTATCCTTTGAAGTGTAGTCTATTCGTCCCTATTTTGTTGATCCAATTGATTCGTTACATTTTTGCAAACAAAAGTAAAGTTCTATGACAATCGAATTAAGACTGGACCTTTAACCTATTTCGTCAGAAGTCTTACTGGTGTTCTCACAAAGGTCTATTGGTATTCTGATTTTGTTTTTTAGAAGAAGTCATCCTTGTCTTCTATTAAAGACATTGTGATATCTATGGGAAATCTTACTGAATACCCTGTGACACAAAATGGAAGTTAAGATCTGGGGGATGAAAATTCCTTTTGGGAATGAAAGCTCCAATTGAGAACCCCAAAGGATCCCATAGCTGAAATTTCTGAGTAATGACATAATGTTTTTTTTTTATTTGGCCCCCATCAATCATTGAGAAAATAGTTTTATATATATGTTTGGAGACATTGTTTCATCATTTTTAGATGACAAAATTAAATTTTCTACAAAAATGTTCCACCGAAAATTATATGTAGGTTTCCCATATCCAAGAAATCGACATTGTCAAGTTTTCATTGTCCTTTATCAATTTACCCGTTACTTTCTCAAAAAACAGTATGTTTATGTATTTCGGTATGTTTCGCATAATCTATTAACTATATATCAATTTCGGATGGTTACGCTTCTGAATTAGGCATCATAAATTCGTTGTTGGTTAACGACAGATTCATCCCGCTATAACTCAGAAGTCTGACAAACGGTGAATCTTTCTTTAGATGTAGACATTCAAATAACCGGATCTGTCCGGCGGGAGAAGATATAGTTCATGTGTATCCGAGTTTTCTACACAATCAATTGCATATACGAAATTCAATGAAATACATAATCATAGAGTTTTCATAAGAAAGGATCGGGTAAAAGTGATAAAGGACAATTAAAACATGGCAATATCGCTTTCTCGTCCTAGTAACCGACGTGCTGAGTGGTGTGCACAATATATCTCAAATATTTCAATAAAATTATCCACACCACACCAAAGTTCAAAATGTGGGCGTTGAGTTTTAGTTTAAGGCTGATCCCTACTTATAATTTTCAGAAAAAAGTAGTAAGTATAAATAGCATAGAATATGTGGTCAAATTTTTAAGTCGATCGGAACAATATTGCCACAGTATGAGCGTTAGATGGGAACAATTTATTTTATTTCGTGGGCAGCATATAAACTAAGTTTTTCTCGCGATAGTTTTCGAGATAGAGTTGGCACCGCAAAATGCTTTAAAAAAACAAGGTTTCATAGACGACCTCAAAACTGGGTAATATTTTTTTCTTTCAGATGAAGAAACAAATCTGACAAAAAGTTACGTAGTTTTCTCGGGAAAAAATTATAAAAAATTGGCTTTTATTGTGCTTTACAACTGGGGGTCTCTCTTTAAGGCTAAGCCTGTTGGCTTACATCCAGTTTGAAACTTGGTCGTGAATTGCTTATAGTTTTTATTGCATGTAGTCCTTACGATTTGTATTGCCCCATCATTTTCACATATTTTGAAGGCTTAAAGATTCTCTCAAGCGGAAGAATTCCGTCCAGAATATACTCGAGCAAAAAACGGAAAACCGACAAAAACTTTCTAACTTTGCTATTTGTCAATGTAAGATTCGGCAGAAACAGTATTGATATGTTCGAATGTATTCGAACGAATCTTCTTCTTTATTTACTCATCCGTTATTCGGATATTGGTGATCGTACAATAATATTTTAATGATACATATATGATACCAAGTATATATTTATAATTATTTGTTGTTACACAATGATGTTCAGCTCCCTGTTCTTAGCGGCTTGTAAAAGTGTGTATTCATCATTATAGCCGGTCCATGTCTGGATATTTTTGAGCCAGGTTGTTTCTTTTCTACCTCTTCCGCGCTTTCCGTCGATTTTTGCCTTAAGGATTGTTTGTAGAATCTTGTATTTATTATTTCTAAGTATGTGTCCAAGGTATGAGACTTTACGCTTTTTTATTGTTGAGATTAGCTGTCGGTTCACATTCATCCTTCTAAGTACTTCGTCATTTGATATTTTTGAAGTCCAGGGTATTTTCAGTACTCGTCGGAATGTCCACATTTCAAAAGCTGCCAATTTTCTTTCATCGGACATTTTAAGTGTCCAGACTTCGGAAGCATATAAGAGGACTGACCAAACATAGCATTTGATAAATCTTATTTTTGTTGTCACATTTATGTCGTGACTTGTTAATACTTTTTTGTGTTTAAAAAAGGCATCTCTCGCTATTTCTATTCGGCTGTTAATTTCTTTTGAGTAGTCCCAACGGTCATTTATTAGTACTCCCAGATATTTAAATGTGTGTACCCTCTCGATTTCCGTTTCCTTTATAGTAAGCTTCACGTTGCGATGATCGTTTTTTCTGCTTACTATCATGTATTTAGTTTTTTTCATATTAATTTTTAACCCATACTTTTCACTTGTGAGTGCCAATTTTTCTATAAGTTTCTGTAGACCTGATATGCTCTCAGCCAGTAGTGTGGTGTCGTCTGCATATCTTATATTATTCACAATATGTCCATTTATTTTTATTCCAATATTTCCTCCATCTAGCGTTTCTTGAAATATTTTTTCCGAGTACACGTTGAATAGTAATGGGGACAGTATGCATCCCTGTCTAACTCCTTTTGAGATAATAATTTCATCACTTTGTTCACCATTGACGTCGATTCGTGCTTTTTGGTTCCAATACAAATTTTTAATACATCGTAATTCTTTTCCTTGTACTCCGATAGATGTCGAACGAATGCCCTTTCTAATAAATATGTAAGGAAAAACTAACACATTAGCCTATATAGGCCAAAATATAGGAAAAACTTACAATTTTGTGCACATTTTATTCATTTTTAGTGGTATAGGAATTCGCTCTCGGAGTCGACCCGGAGTCTGAGTCGGAGTCGTGAAAAAAACTCGCCTGGAGTCGGAGTCGAGCCGAAAATACCTCGACTCCGAAACCCTGCCCAGAACTGCAAAAATCTACTATTTTTTGCGATTTTTTCGATATTATAAAGGAAAACTGTTATCGTAGTAAAAATTTGTAGGTTCTTGCTGGGTATTTTCTGCAGTTTTACGGAAACCTTAAACATTTACAAGTATGTCTGCAACGAATTGAGACTTATAGACTTTCATCGGCAAAAATATGGTACCTAACAGTACTAAATATAAACATATTGATATAAAATAGGTCATATGAATGTCACTACTGATATGAAACACGATAGTTCATATTGTTACGACTGAAAGGCACTTATCGATTGCCTAGGCTAACTATTTAACCTTTGTTGCAAGTTTCGAAACAGTTGGTAGCATCGAATAAAGCTAGAACTGGCACAATACGAGGGCTGGTTAACTGCAAACAAAAAAAAAAACCGGTTTTATGAAGGCTATATAAAACAAGTAAAAATGTATCAATCGGCTTTGCCGACATTGATATACCCTCAGCCTATGAGAATTGAAACACGTTTTTCCCAAAAGAACTTATGTATTTAGGGGGCTTTCAAAATGTTGGGTGTATAAACCGACAAAAAATGGATTTGGACTTGAACTCAAAAGTTTTGCGATGGAGGTACCTACAAGAATGGACATAGTCCATTTTGGAAGTGGACCATTATATCATTAAACAAGTACTTGCCTCAACATTATATCGCTGTAAAGAGAGCCACCAGGAGCACCTTCGGTAGAAATTTACAAAGGATCCTCGAACAGACCCTTAACAGCACCAACATGTTGAGCATTTGTGTAGTTTTGACCAAAATATGTTGCTCCGTTTAGATTTTAACGAATATTTTCGAACTTTTGAGGGGGAGGTAACGGAAGGAGTGGACCTATAAGCACCACCTTCGAATTTCATCTAATATTCGAAGAAATATTACGATATGCAAACTGTAGACCATGCGCACTTCTCAAGAAGTATGGACTGGCCACTCAAAAAACTTGCACCATCGTAATATGGGCTTTAAGCGCAACATGTTGCAAGAAAAATCAAAACGATTCGAGATGAGGTCCTAAACAGCATTTTGTGTGGAAGGATGTATATCTCGTAGAAATAATACGATGTGCAAGGTATGGATCAAATCGGTTACCGCTTTCGAGAGTAATCGTGCGCACTATTTAATCGAAAAGTTGGGAACTTTTGTGGGGGAAGTACCCGAAGGAGTGGATTGATATGATCCATCTTAGAATTTGTTTTAATTTCGAGACTGTCAGTTTCTGGACCGAATCGGTTTATCCGTTCGAGCGTTATCGTCCGCACCATCCACTACACATGGTGCCATAGCGGGTTTAAGCGGGCGAATATTAGTTGCTACAACAGAAATCAAAACGATTCGAGAGGAGATCTTAAACTACACCTTTCCGAAATTGTGTGTGGGGTGTACCCGAAGGAATGGACCGATATAGTCGACACATTCGAACTTGATCTATATCTGGTAGATATACTACGATGTGCAATGTATGGACCAAATCGGTAAGCCTTTTCCAGAGTTATCGTGCGTATAATTTTTGAAATTTTGAACTTTTGTGGAGGAGGTACCCTAGGGTGTGGACCGCTATGGCCTATCTTTGAACTTTAACTAAGTTTGGACACCATATTACGAAAGTTAAATTTTGGACCAATTCGGTTAATCGGTTCGAGAGTTATCGTGGCCTCCAATCAGACAGACAGACATAGCTAAATCAACTCCAAATTGTCTGAAACGGATTTCGTCCAAACATACTTGGAGTATAAAACCATTATTGGTTGTAAGTCGGTACCAAGAGTTCGTATTACTTAGTAAACCTCCCCTCGAAAAATGTTCGATATGGGTCCATGATTTGGTATTCTCCCATATTAACCAAACATTTAAAGCGAATACAATTTAATAGTGAACTAAGAGTTAAGAACACCACCTCATAAACAAATGTGATATCGGTACACTATTGGCCGCTGCTTCTATTTATAGAGAGTTTTTGAATGTTTCTGTTGAATTCGCATTTAAACGAATTCTCCTAACAATAGCATACAAATTGCTGTCGAGAGTACTGTGTGATCGTCTAAAATCTATGGTCAATAAAATAATCGGGTCATACCAATGCGGTTTTAGATATGGTAAATAAACAATTGACCAAATCTTCACAATGGGCCAAATACTGGAGTACACCCACGAAAGACACATCGACACCTACCACCTGTTCGACGACTATAATGCCACCTTCGACAACCCAATTAGATCAAAGATGTTCTAAGCCATGTCTGACTGCAAATCTAATAAGACTATGCATGATGACATTGGTTGACACAAGACCAGCTGTTAAAATAGGAAGAAACCTCTCCCAAACTTTTTAAAACAAAACGAGGTTCCAAACAATGTGACAGTCTATCGTGTGACCTATTTAATATTCTACTGGAAAAGGTCATACGAGATGCGAACGTATATACGACCAGAGATAAAAATCCCACTATAACAATAAAGATATAATGTTGCTGGCCAAGGCAGACGATATTGACACAATAGGTCGGTCAACGCGAGCCATAACAGCCACCTTTGCAAAAATTTAAAGGGAGCCAAAGTGGGTCCGCAAGATGTTCAGCACACTCGGACCAATAGTGGATGTTCAGAATTAAAATTTTTATTTACCTCGGCACCGCCATAAGTAAAAAGTTGAAAAGCAAAACCACATCTCGTCAAACCAAACTTACACTCTGCCACACACTGATACTACTTATGTATGGACCTGAAGCATGAGTACTTGCGAAAGCAAATGAGGCAGAACTTGGTGTGTTTGAGAGAAAAATTCTTGGAAAGATTTATGGGTTGGCGGTGAATACCGACGTCGTATGAACCACGAACTATACCAGCCGACCGACATCGATATAGTACATCGTATCGGGCTACAAAGATTGCGTTTGTTGGATCATGTCAGCAGGATGGATGAAGATACCCCCGCCAGAAAGGCATTTGAATACGAGCCACTCGACGGTATACGCCCCAAGAGTATGCAAAAACTCCGATGTAAAGACCATGCGTCCAAAATTAGAGAAGTAAAGCAAAAGATGTAATGTGCCAGCTTTGTAAAACAAACGATATGTGCGTTTGTGAAATCTATTCTTAGTTCGGCATATGAACAGGACGTTGTGTTTAGTATAAAATCCATCTAAGTAAGTAAGTAAGGAAGGAAGGAAATAAGGAAGTAAGTAAGTAAGTAAGTAAGTAAGCAAGTAAGTAAGTAAGTAAGTAAGTAAGTAAGTAAGTAAGTAAGTAAGTAAGTAAGTAAGTAAGTAAGTAAGTAAGTAAGTAAGTAAGTAAGTAAGTAAGTAAGTAAGTAAGTAAGTAAGTAAGTAAGTAAGTAAGTAAGTAAGTAAGTAAGTAAGTAAGTAAGTAAGTAAGTAAGTAAGTAAGTAAGTAAGTAAGTAAGTAAGTAAGTAAGTAAGTAAGTAAGTAAGTAAGTAAGTAAGTAAGTAAGTAAGTAAGTAAGTAAGTAAGTAAGTAAGTAAGTAAGTAAGTAAGTAAGTAAGTAAGTAAGTAAGTAAGTAAGTAAGTAAGTAAGTAAGTAAGTAAGTAAGTAAGTAAGTAAGTAAGTAAATAAGTAAATAACGTGGATAACGTGGACCTGGACCTATGCCCATAATTTTTGGTGGAGAAGTGTCACTATTACAGGGAACTCTAAATTCAAAAAAACGTCAAAATACCTGAAACCCGGTGGTACCGTTATATGAGGGCTATTCCAAAACATGGACCTGTGTCCACAATTTTTGTCGGATAAGTATTTTGATCAACCTAAATGTTACATTTTAGCAAATTCAGCCAGAAATTGTATCTAAAACGTCAAAGTAGGTGAAATCCAGATTTTCACCTACCTGGAAACAAAAGACGTATTTTCTCAAAATTGCAGTATCCTATCTTTTTGTGGTTGCTAGGGTGGTTACGGACAGATATGTATAGATCGGCTCAGAATTTGACCCTCATCAAGAATAAATATTATTTATAGTGTCGCAAATGAATATTTCAATGTTTTACAAACAAAAAAAAACTAATATTATATCTCCTTCACATGGGCGTAACCAGGAATAGCTAGGGAGGGGCAGCTGCCCCCCCCCTAGATTCTGCAAAACAGTTCATTTGTATGTAAAAACGTATAAATATTACGGATAAACAAGCATTTGAACCCCCCTACAACCAAAAAGCATTCCTGGCTACGCTCATGACCCTCCACACTATGGTGGATGGTATGACGAAATGATCAGCAGTTCCGACAGGTAAATACCCTCAGCCGATGACTGTAAAAAAATCAACAATAATAAACAAAAAAGAGTAAAAATTATCAGTCGGCTTTGCCGACAGAGATATACCTTTAGAATGTGTAAACTGAAACTTACCGATCAACTACCGTTGACACAATCAAAATCATTTTCCCCAATAAGTATGTGTATAGAGGTTTTCAGATATTGTTATTCGTTTTTGTCACCGTGGTGCAATGGTATGCACGCCCGCCTTGCACGCAGAAAGCCGTGGGTTTGATTCCCCGGCCAGACAACATCAAACATTTTCAACGGTGGCAAAATACCCCTCAGTAATGTTGGCGACATTTTCTGAGTATTTCAGCCTTAAATAACTTCTCCACAAGTGGTGTCTTAAGACACGCCGTTCGGGCTCGGCGATAAACAGTAGGTCCCACATCATTGAGCTAAATATGAATAGGGGTGCACTCGTTGATATGAGAGAAGTCTCCCTTGTCCCGTATGGGATGTTGTGGGACAATGTTTTTTGTTTTTATTTTGTTATTGACGAACTTGCCGAAAAAAGTATATATTTGGATTTAAGCTCCAATGTGTTGCGGTGGAGGTACCTGAAGGAATGCTTTGGGATAGTCCATTTTGGTACTGGATCTTAGTTTGGGAGTCATTTCTTTTCGATAGATAGCGCGACCTCATGTCCCAGTCATTTCAGCTGGTCATCGTATATATGTGGACCACTACGCCAGGAAGCATGGACTTGGGCATGATAAACATAATATCGCTGTTAACAGGACCACAAGGAGCAGCACCGGAATAAATTGTCAAAGGATATTCGAACAGACTGTAAACTGCACTTAAATATAAATGCTGAACTTTTGTTTGGGAGGAGAGATATCGACCGCTTTCGAAATTAAAATACATATGGATAAAATATTAGGAGATTAAAAGTTTGGATTAATTCGGTTGCCCCGTTCAACAGATATACCGCATACAATTTTAGCGAAAAGTTTGGAACTTTTGTGGGCTCATCTTCAAACTTATACTAAGTTTGGTCAAAATATTACGAAGAGTCATCGTGCGCACAAATTTTCCGATCATTTCCGAACTTTTGTGGAGTAGGTACCGGAGGGAGTGGACCGACATAACCCATCTTCGAACTTAAACTCAGTTTGGACAAAATATTACGAAAGCCAAATTTTGGACTGAATCCTTTGATCCGTTCTGAGAGTTATGGTGCGCTCCAGCCTGACAGATGGACGGACATGGCCAAATCAACTCCAAATTGTCTGAAACGGATTTCGTCCAAACATACATAGGGGCTAAAACGATTATTTCGATGAGGCACATTTTGCCCGTATGAAAGTGAATATACCTTCGTTAGCATAAATGATGAGGGTATAATTACATATCTCACGAAGCATTGGTAAGTATTAGAAAAATATGATGTTGTAGTCATGATCACAACGACTATCCGCTTTTAAAATTTCAACACGATCCTGGAAGTAGCCTTAAACACAAGGCATTTTAGTTCGTCGCCGTAGTTTTTTATAACTTTTGTCAGGAAGCATGGGCTTGTCCATTATATAACTGCAATCAGAATCACATGAGTATTTCAAAACATTTCTCCAATAGCCCTTAAAATGTACATAAATGAAAGTTTTGACTTTAGTGAAGGAGGTATCTGAAGGTATTATCCGATATTATTTAAGATTGAGACAAAAATTACGATGTGGACCAATGTTAGTCAGTCCTTTCGATATTAATCCTACTTATCAGCCATTTTACTGCAGTTGGTCACTATAAGATTTGTTAGCGCTTTTGGACGATTATGTCGGGAAGAATGGACTTGCCCTCGAAAAACATTATATCGCTGTAAACATAACAAAAAAAAAAAAAAATCAAAATAATCCTCGCACTTCCCTTAAACTGCACTTAAGTGAAAATTTTTAACTTTTGTGAGGGAAGTAGTCCGATACATACCCGCTTAGAACTTAATATACTTGTTGAAGACATTTCGATTCGATGTGCAAAGTTTCGTCGAAATCGCAAACTCAATTCGTATGTTTAAAACTTGACTAAACTTCACTTTTGCAAAAAAATGTGAAAAAATATTTAAACGATATAGTTTATATTCATCATGATCTATATTTGGAAGAGATATTAGGAGGACCAAATTTGGGGCCAAATCGGTTCATCCGTTCAAGAGTTATAGTGCCCGCCATTTTAGTGAAAGTTGTATCGTTGTGACTCATGTTCCAACTTAATCTAAATTTGGAAAAAATATTGCGAGTGGTAAAGATTGGATCGACAGACAGACGGACGTGGCTAAATCGACTCAAAATTTTCTGAATTTCGTCCAAACATAAGAGGGTATAAAAATTATGCTGGACTCTATTGGTGCCCCGACCTAGTAGTCGATAGGAGTTGTGAAATATTTCCTAGAAGTGGATTATATTCATAAAGTCATAAAAACAGAACTAGCTTTGTCTTTGCATGCCGAATACACTGCCATTGAAATACTGTGCCATCAGGGATGTGCAAAAATAGATAATGCAATATAGGGGTAAGTTGTATGGAATGGATTTTTTTAGTTTAATTTAAGTAAATCTCCCCCCTCAACCCTTCGTCAATATTAGTAGCTGACGTTGTGGTGTAGGAGGTGCGTTTTATATTTTTGTTACTCTATCTTGTTGCCGATGTTTTGCTATAAATCGGAGCGAGTAAAGTTTTCAGTTTTAGTTTTCAACATAATAGCGAACATTTAAAAAGTTTGCAGCACCCAATGTTGTTAGTTGTTGTTGTTGATGTTACTGTTTTTTGGTTGTTATTTTTGCTGTTGACTGACTCTGACTACTGCAGTTTGCAGTGTTACCAATTGCTTTGCTTTTAAAATAGATTTTATTTAAGTGCGGTCGTTTTAGTTACTTGCTATTGCTGTTGTTTTTGTTGTTGTTATCAGTGTAATAATGTATCTCCTCTGTTCGTTTTGTTACAAGTTGCTAAAGTAGCTGTAGCACAATAATTTGAAGTACACATCAACGACATTGAATCCGTGTATGAATGAGTGTTTAGAACTGTGTTCTCTCAGTATCTGTGCGCGTTAAGTTAAATTGGTGTTATTGCAATGCCATTGAAAATAGGGTGTACTGTTTTGTTCGGGTGAAATATTTAATAGCAAATTGTTCGATGAAGTTCGGAGACAAAATTGTTAAAATATTAGAATTGGTTTTGAAGCTTGTTTGAATTTCCTACTCAAAAATAAGGACAAAATGCCATAGTACCGGTAATTATATGTCCCTAAGGGACAATATTCACTTATTTCTATATGTTTTATCAATAGTACATCTTTATTGAGTTTTACTTCTTTAGACTAAAAAAATACCTTATTAGACTGGATATTCATGTATGACCGGAAAGGTTTAAATTGATCATCGATCCAATTCCAACGAAATTCGTCCTTCTTATAGCGGAACCCTTTAACATTCAACTTGTTTTCGTTTGGTTTTGGTATTTTCCACAAAAGTTGTTGATGATGATAATGGTGGTGCAACACATTTAGCTGTTCAGACATACTTTTACTTAGCCGCACATATTCAGACCAACACTTGATTTTTTATGCAATCGTTATACAAGTAATCGTTATTGATGTTGTTGTTCTTGGCTTTCTTCTTGTTGTTCTGTTGAACAACGGCCTTGATTTATTGAAATTTGTTGTTGTGTTTTCGTTGCGAAAAAAGTGAACAAAAAATACAACCGACGAACACTAGCAACAAGCCAAATAACAACTTAGCCACCCGAAAAACTTTGTTATTTTTGAGCAACAACTCTTTTTTTTTACTTCACATATTTTCCAATTCGTCTAAGAGTCCTGCAGAGGCAAAGTTGAAGGTGGCGAAGTAGTATCCAACACTACAACCAACAACACTAATAAATATATGTTTTCAACTGCAATAAATTACATTTCGTGGATTTGGTGATTTTGTTGCAGCAGTTGAAGTTTTTTTCTTAGATTTGGTGTCGCCGCTCCTGTTTGTTGTGTTATTCCAGAGCCCCAGATACCACAAAACGCACAGCACATAGTTATCCATAGTCTAAGAATATGGAAAATAAAATCTAATGGATTTAATGTTATGGATGGTGTACTCGAATTTTTCATTTTTTTTACTCTCCTTTGAGTGCCACAATTTAGAAGACGACATAATGACGTTTTCGGGTCTTCGCCTTACCGCACCGTTTGAATTTTTATTTAGTATTATTTTTAGTAGATTTCTTTTTGTTATTGTTTACTAGTGATGTTTGTTTTTATTTTTCTTAAGTTTTTGGCTAATATTTTGAGTGTTGTTTTCTTCCGGTGGTGCGTTTCCTGGTCGAAAACCAAAACATTGCTTGAGAGGAAAAACACATCCTGAGAAAAAATAATTGTCTTTTATTGCCTTGAGTAAAATGTTTATATTGTTGGTTTAAAGTTAAGCCATAATCTGTTGAATTGAATAGGAAATTATTTTTAAAAATATTTATACTGGAGACGAGCGAAGAATTTCCAAATATCGAAGAGTGTAGGCCGATTTAATTTATTTCAACTTGCACCATCCAAGCGCTTACCTAAAACCTCCTTCTTATCGTCAAGTAAAGAATTCGAGTTGCATATAGATAATACGACGATACCAAGGAAAATGTGATGCGACCTTGTTGGACTATCGCGTATTCTTTGTTCTGAAGTTCTCACCTCTTAAATAAAACACACTGATATGACCTTACAAGGACATTGAGCACATCTACTTGACACCAAACTTCAAGTAGTATTACTAAGGTAAATTCCAACAATTTGTTAACAGCACCGACATCTCTTAACGTTGCAGACAAAGAAAATTGTAACTACGCATATCACGACATAAAAAATGCACACATGCTTAAGTCCGAGCATGTAACTTGTACGCATAATTTTGCTTATTATTACTTTTATTCTCGCTCGAATGGAAATTTTCTTACAACTTGAGCACGTACTACAGGATGCAGAACAGTATGGTGTATGATATTGTCATGAAAATATGAACAAAGCGCGTAGCTTGTATAGCAACAATTTCTCATTTATTTCATTTCTCTCCGTGCGGAGTTTTTTTTTTCATTTTTTTTCTCCCATCGGACGCCTCCCCAGGTGGTGGATAGGGGAACGCTCATCAGATATGACGGGTACCGCAGAAATAAAATATGCTGGGCGAACCAAAAGAAAAAAATGGAAAACGGCAGCGTCTGACCAAAGGATTGGCGGCAGCAAACAGCGTCTGAATTCCAGGAGGAGCGGCTGAATACAGAGACGGAAACTCTAAACCCTTCAGAAGGCCACGGCAAACCACTGAAGTACAATCCCTAGTAAATCATACAATTACAATGAATACAGAAAATAACATACGGCCCTCAGTCTCCGGCAATCAGAGGTTGCTAAGAATCCCCGGAGGTAAAACAAAAACAAAACTTAGGATAGGAACTTGGAATGTGAGAAGTCTTTATGAACTTGGAAAACTAGACAACACCATAAGCGTAATGGAAAGACTACAAATTGATATCCTGGGTATCAGTGAAACGTGGTGGACGGAGGATGCAGAATTTATTTCCCAGAACGTAAAAATGTATCATTCCGGAAACAGAGAGGGAATTCACAGAAAGGGCGTTGCTATTATAGTAAAAAGTCACATAGGGACCTGTGTCACTGGATACGTTCCAATTTCTGATAGGGCGATGATGATAAAAATATCTGCAAAACCAATAAACATGAATATAATACAAGTATATGCACCCACAAGCGATGGCGATAACGATGAATTGGAACAGTTTTATTGCGACGTTGAAAAGTTATTAAAGATGACAAAACCCCACGACATTACCATAATCCAGGGCGATTTTAATGCTAAAGTTGGGCAAGAAGTAACAAACGGAATCACAGGAAAATTTGGCTTAGGACAACGGAATGAAAGAGGAGAACGACTGATACAATTCTGTCAGGAACACAATTTTAAGGTTGCGAATACTATGTTTCGCCTCCATCCAAGACGACTTTACACCTGGAAATCGCCACTGGATAATAACAGAAACATTGTTAGAAACCAAATTGATTACATTTTAATAAATAAGCGATATTCCTCCTGCATAAATAAATGTTCTACGTACCCAGGAGCTGATGTACCCTCGGACCATAACCTTCTGCTGTGCAAATTACAGATAAAGCTAACTACCATCCGAAAGAAAAAACCAAAGAAAAGAGTTAACATTCAAAAATTAAACGATCCCTCCACTAAACAAATCATGAAAAATCACCTTAATGTAGAACTGCACAATATTGATGGAGAAGACATCGAGAATTTATGGAATAATGTAAAAAACTCCATGAATACCATAACCAGCAATATCCTTGGAACCACAACATCTAAAAGAGAAGACACGTGGATGACGGACGAAATACGCGCGCTTCGCATAGAAAGGAGCAAGCACAAAAATTCTAACTATGAAAGATATTGGGAAATAAATCAAGAAATAAAAATAAATAAGGATCTGTTGCAGCGAGTAGACGTGTTTAAAAAGAGCTCTCGATTAATCGCTTTAAACTTCGGTATTATAACGTCCTCACAGAAAATGGACTATAAATAAATATAGTAGTGCACCCTGTGATTAATAAGTTATCATTTAAACTTTTAAAGAGTGCAAGTTTTGTAAATGTTTTGCTTTCATATATTTGCAAAATAAACAAACGAAAACTTCCAAAACATATCAACAAAACAAGAGCAATAAAACAACAACTCCTAGTGAGAAACACAATACTCAATATCTTGTAACTTGGGTGAGAGAGAGAGAAAACGAGAAGTGTCAAACGAAATCCAACACACAAAACTGTCAAAAGAGCTTTTTATAACAGCACCATTTTCGCGCCTTGCAATTGCAGTCAACATTGCTAATTGCACATACATCATTATTAACAGTAAGTGATTAAGCTTAACATTAACTTGCGCCTAAAAATCTGCTGTGGTCTTTATATTATTGTATTCTAAACTAAATTGTTAAGAATTCGCCCTATACACATTTTTGATCCTGTTGTTCCTGACGATACTAATACCTTTAAAAATGTCCGAGTACAATAATTTTGACGTCACACAAGCAAATCTCACCATGGATAACGAAAATATTGTAAATGCATCCAGAGCACCCAAACGTGATCGGGAAAGTTTCATTCACCGGTCTATTGGGAATTTGTCTAAAACACCTAGATTATCAGATTCTCCTTTTTGTTTAATGCAAATGCTTGATTCACGTATTTCGAAACTCAGTGACAGATTATTAAATAAGTTCGAAGTAATGCTGAAGGATACGGAAACCCGAATATTGAGCGAGCTTGATCAGAGATTTTTATTACTGAAAACGGACTTGACAGATGTCCATGAACGTGTAACTCGTCTTGAGAAGATCGCTGATGAGTTTATACTGGCAAAATCTGAAATAGAGGATCTAAGGATCCAATTATTACGACAGGAAAATTCCTTCGTTTCTTGTGATGTTCGTATAAATGGAATTCCCTTTCAACATGGAGAAAATCTTAACGACTTATTTGAAAATATATGCAGCTCTATGAATATTATGAAACCTCGCATTAAATCAATCCACCGATTGCAAAATCGCAACAACACGAAGAATCGTGATTCGCCGGATGGGGTAATAATTTCTAAATTCATGTCACCGTATGATAAGAATTTTTTCTTAAAATCCGTTTCTGGGTACAAAAAACAAAATAATAACAAACTGTTATTGAATTTAGCTGGTTTTAACTCCAATTCGCAATTTTATATAAACGAGAATTTATCAAATACAAATTATCAGCTGCTGCAAGATGCAATCCGTTTGAAAAAGGACGGATTTGTGAGGTCTGCTTATACTTTTCGTGGCCTCGTTTATGTCAAAAGACCCAATAGCAATGAGCCTATTTGTATTTATCATGGAAAGATCATTGACGAAATTCAGGCTTTGGGAAAAGATTCAGTCCCAGAACTATCCAACTAACTACGAAACAAAGAATTGCATCTCAATACAACATAGTAATTATATATTACCAAACATAGTTTTTTATTCATTCATTTTTAATAATTGTTTTAAATTGATATATAATAATATTTTTCCCTTTAAATTTGTATGTCCATGTCACACACTAACTTCTTTAAATGAGCGTGTTGCTGATCCTATTTTCCTTTCCTTATTAATTTTCTTAAATGTTGCATATGGGTAACATAGAGAGACATTCCAAAGATGTGACCAGAGATTTAGTCAGAATTATGTCTAAACAAAGAAATGGTCTGAAAGTATGTCACATAAACGCGCAAAGTCTTGTTAATAAAGTTGATGAGTTTAAATACATATTCGAAGAATCTGATATTGATATAATTTGTGTTTCCGAAACGTGGCTAAACTCTTCTATACCTGACAGTCTCATTAACATAAGTGGATATACAGTGTTTAGGTCTGACCGGGAGAGTCGAGGGGGAGGAGTTGCCATATTTACTAAAGTTCAATTGAAAGCCAAGTTTAAATGCAGATCTAATTCCGAAGATAAGATTGAACATGTCTTTGTTGATATTTGTTCTAACACTAACAAAATACTCATTGGTTGTATTTACCGACCTAATAATTCCATACAAGTAGATAATGTTTATAATGTTCTTGATTGCATAACTATGGGATATAAGGATGTTATTATAACAGGAGATTTTAATTCAAACATCCTAGTGGACTCCACTTTAACGGACACATTGTTTACTTTAGGCCTTTCAGCAACTAACTGTACTAACCCTACTCATTTCTCAGCTACCTCAAGCACACTATTAGACCTATTCTTTGTGAACCATCAAAACAAGGTCTTACTCAATGACCAGATTTCCGCATCGTGTTTTTCTAAACATGATCTCATTTTTCTTGCGTATGACTTCAGTATACACAAAGAAGTACAACATATTTTTTATCGTGATTTCAGAAACCTTAACTTTACTGATATACAAAATAAGATCAACGAAGTTAATTGGAATCATATCTACAATCTCACATCTGTTGACCAAAAAGCCGGTTTTTTGCAAGACAATATTTCATTTATATATAACGCAACGGTGTTCCAAATACTAAACCATGGTTTAATCCCACAATCAAAAGATATATTAAAGAAAGAGACTTTACATACTCTCGATGGAAGCGATTTCGTACTCCTGAACTTCAGGAAGAGTTTCGTACAGCAAGGAGAAGAGTCAATAGTGCTATAAAATCAGCAAAACTGGAGTATTATTCATTTAAATTTAACGCTGCCATAGACTCGAGAAGCAAGTGGAAAGTCATTAACGACATTGGTGTGGGGAAATCTAAGCCCACTTCGAGCTACTACGGGGATATTGATGAACTAAATAAAGCCTTTGTCAATATTCCTACCTCAGGAATTGACACATCTTTTTATGGTATCGGATCTATAACAAACATTATTACAGATAGCGGTTTTGAATTTAGATGCGTGAATAATCAAGAAGTTTTTGATAGTTTCAATTTAGTGAAATCCAATGCTGTGGGTATTGATGACATCGACCCAAAATTTATGCGGATTATTCTCCATTACATCCTTCCATATGTCACACACCTCTTCAACTCCATTCTGAGTTGTAGCATTTTCCCTACAATTTGGAAACATGCCAAAGTAATACCCATCCCAAAATCGAATTCTGAATTTCGACCCATCTCAATTCTTAGCTATCTGTCTAAAGTATTTGAAAAAATTGTACACAAGCAAATGTTTGATTACCTCAACAATAACATGCTCTTATCTGATAGACAAACGGGCTTTCGTGCGGATAATAGTTGTGTTAGTGCATTGGTCGAAATCACAGAATCAATTAGGAGCGAGATAGATGATAATATGGTCAGTTTTCTTGTACTTTTAGACCATTCCAAGGCCTTTGATTCGGTTGATCATCTTAATTTGTGTATGAAGCTCAAACGTTTCTTCAATTTCAATCAAACAGCTATAAGATTACTTAAGTCATATCTGAGTAATAGGGTGCAATCTGTATACGTTGGTAATGATAAATCGGAGCAGTTGCCGTTACCCAAAGGTGTTCCTCAAGGCTCAATATTAGGACCTCTCCTGTTTTCGCTGTACGCAAATGACCTTCCACATCAATTAGTCAATAGCAAAGCCATTATGTACGCTGATGACGTCCAACTTTATATAAGTTGTCCAGTTAATAAAATCAGTGATTGTGTTACTAAACTTAACGAAGACCTATCCAGAGTCTATAAGTGGGCTACGGCTAATGGATTGTTGTTGAATCCGCAAAAATCAAAACTTTTAGTTATCCATAAAAACAAAAATTGATGTTTTCATAAATAATGAAAAGATCAACATTGTCCCAAATGCAAAAAATCTTGGTGTTATTTTTAACAATACATTGACTTGGTCAAATCACGTAAATATGCTTGCAGGTCAAACAAATGCTAAATTGCGTTCCTTGTGGGTCACACACTCTTTTACCCCATTTAAAATACGATTACTCCTTGCAAAAACTTTCCTGGTTCCAAGTCTCATTTACGGGTGCGAACTTTTTGCAGGTTGTGATTCATCTTGTCGACGTAAATTAAATATAACATTCAATAATATAATTCGATACGTATATGGGCTAAAAAGAATTGATCATGTGTCTCAATATGCAAAATCCCTCTATGGCTATAATTTCGACACTCTCCTTAATATCAGATCCTTAGTTTTTCTCCAAAAAATTATAGTGAAAAAGAAACCCAAATATCTGTACGATAAATTAAAATTTAACAGATCTCTAAGAGGCAAACGTTTAGTTCCCGTCAGACTGCAAAGACACGTTTTCGAGCAACACTTTTTCGTTAATACCATACGTCTTTGGAATGCTCTACCAAATGAACTACAAACAATCAGCAATGCGTTCACATTTAAGAAAAAACTTGTTAAACATTACACTGCTCCATTAAATTAAACTTTTTCATTCTGTACCTCCTTAAAAATATTGTTTTATAAAAATTAATTTGTGTTTTTATGCCTTTTACATTCATACTATTGTTCTTATTATTTGTTAAGAAGGATATTTCATAACTTTTATAAACCTGCACTGTAATTATAAGATTTTTATCTTGTTGTGTAGCCTTTCACTCAATAAAATAAATAAAAATAAATATATTAAAAATTGTAACTCGGGCCGCAAAAAATGCGCAACTCAATAAACAGTGCCAGGAAATTGAAAGACTCCAAATCCTACATGACGATTTCAATCTCCACAAAAAGTTAAAAGAGGCATCTGGAATTTATTCAAAAAGATCATCTACATTTATTTTTGCTGAGAATAATACAGCCATATACGAAACTGCAGAAAAGAAAAAACACTGGGAAAACTATATTAGAAATCTCTTTACCGACACTACAAGAACAGAAACTAATAACACAGATAGAGAAACCAATTTTAGAGGAAGACGCATTACCAAAAGTGAACTAGATATGGCCATAAATTCAATGAAAAACAATAAGGCTACCGGGCCGGATGAAGTCCCATCTGAATTATTTAAATTACTAGATGAAAGAAACACACAACTATTGTTGAAATTATACAACCAAATTTATGAAACAGGACAATACCCTCAAGATTGGCTGAAATCTACGTTTATAACGATTCCCAAGAAAAATAATGCGAATACGTGCGGAGACTATAGATTAATAAGTCTTATGAGCCATGCTTTAAAAATATTCTTAAAGGTAATACATAGGCGCATATACCCAATATGCGAATCACATATGGGAAAAACTCAATTTGGTTTCAGGGAAGGCATGGGTACTCGAGAGGCCCTACTTAGTTTGAATGTACTAATACAAAACTGCCGAGATGTGCAAAAGGATGTTTACATATGCTTTATCGACTACGAGAAGGCATTTGACACGGTCAACCATGACAAGTTGATGGAAATTTTGATATCAATTGGATTAGATGAAAGTGACCTTAAATGCATTAGAAACCTGTACTGGCAACAGAGAGCCAACATTCATATAGATGGTGAACTTACCAACGATGTTCCTATTTCAAAAGGCGTAAGACAGGGTTGTATACTATCCCCTCTTCTATTTAATGTATATTCCCAAAAAATTTTTGAGGAGTCAATATGTGGGAAAAATATCGGAATTAGAATAAATAATACATTCATAAACAATATACGTTATGCCGACGACACCACATTACTTGCAAGCAGCCTCGCAGGATTACAAAAGCTAGTAGATGCTCTAGAACATTCTAGTACGTCATATGCCTTAAAGATTAATATAATGAAGACGAAGTATATGATTATAAGTAGAAGAAATATCGAATCCAACATTCCCTTATGCATTAATGGAACTCAAATAGAAAGAGTCTCCAAATTCAAATACCTCGGAGTGCAAATTAATGACCACTGGCACATATCAAAGGAAATAAAATGCCGAATTGAAATGGCAAGAAACTCTTTTTTTAAATATAGAAAAATACTAACGAGCCATGACATAACCATGGAAACTAAAAAACGATTTGTTAAATGCTACATTTGGTCCGTTTTATTATACTCGGCAGAAACATGGACGCTAAAAGCAGCAGACGAAAGAAGACTGCACTCGTTTGAGGTTTGGATATACCGACGGATCTTAAAGATATCCTGGACAGATCACATCTCAAATAATGAAGTACTGAGACGAATGAACACCGAAAGTCAAATGATCAGATTGATAAAAACGAGAAAAACTGCTTATTTGGGACACCTTATGAGAAATAGCAAATATAATCTCCTCCAAGCAATCATAAGAACCAAAATAGAAGGACGCCGACCAAGAGGGAGACGAGAAATAACATGGATCAAAAACATTCTGGAATGGACAAGACACCAAGATGAAATAAGCCTTTTAAGCGCCGCCAGAAACAGAGAACTAGCTTTTATAGAATGAAATTTTTAATTTTATAACATATAACCAAATAACTCTGTAATAATTAACATTGTATGATCGCTAATATCCGAATACGGATTTGCAAATAAAGAAGAAGATTGTATGAAAATTACGGCATATCATAATCAGTGTTTTGGAATATGGTCCTCAACATTAAAAATCAGTATAATCAAAATAAAAAAGAAAGCCAGCAAACTAATTCATGAAATTTATGATTTTCTGAAATCAGCCGGTACCGTTATATGTGGTTCACTTGACCACTAGGAGCTCCAAATGCCAAATTATATCCAATTTGGGACATAAACATCTATAAAAACTTTAAAATATCTGACTCTATATTTTTTGCTTTTTCAAACATTTACTTACTTACTTACTTACTAACTTACTTACTTAGTTGGCCCATTACAGAACATTTGTTCCATAGACCGAACTAAGAAAAGATCTTCATTCCTCTCTGTTTTCGCTTGACTTTTTGGAATACCGCGCCTTTTCATTTCTTCATCCACTTGTATGCTCCATCGAAGCTTAGGCCTGCCGATTCTGCGTGCACCGCCATGTGGCATGTATTCATACGCCTTTTTAGCGGGTTCATCATCGCTCATTCTCATGATATGGCCTAGCCAACGCAATCGTTGCATCTCGATACGTTTAACTGTATTCATGTCTTTGTATAGCTTATATAGCTCGTGGTTCATACGACGTCGATATTCACCGTCAATGCAAATCGGCCCGTAGATCTTTCGAAGAATTTTCCTCTCAAACACACCAAGCACTGCCTTATCTGCTTGCGCAAGTACCCATGCTTCGGAGCCATACATTAGTAGGGGTAGTATCAGCGTTTTGTATAGTGTTATTTTTGTTTGACGAGATGTGGCTTTGTTTTTAAAGTGCTTACTTAAACCAAAGTAGCATCTGTTGGCCAATACAATTCTTCTTCTTATTTCACAACTGATGTTGTTTGTTGTGTTTATGGCAGTGCCGAGGTAGACGAAGTCTTTAACTACCTCAAAATTGTAGGTACCAACTTCCACAGTTGGTCCGAGCTCTATGGACGCTTTGCGCGTCGACACCATCAATTTGGTCTTTTCGCCGTTTACCGCCAGACCCACTTTCGCAGATTCTGCTTCGACCTTCCTAAAGGTATCAGTTACTTCCTCTACTGATCGTCCCATGATGTCTATGTCATCAGCATAGGCAAGTAACATGTGGCTATTGGTGTAAATTGTGCCATTTCTTTTGACTTTTGCATCTCGTATTACCTTTTCCAGCAAAATGTTGAATAGGTCTGAAACCTCTTTTGGTACAAAATTCTTCGGAGAGGTTCTTTCCAATTTTAACTGAGGACCTAGTATCAGTTAAAGTCATCTTACAAAGCCGGATGAGCTTTGCGGGGATACCAAATTCAGACATTGCGTGGAATACCTTTGATCGGAGGGGACTGTCGAATGCTGCTTTATAATCGACAAAAAGGTGAAATGTGTCGATCTGCATCTCTTGGGTCTTCTCTAGGATTTGCCGCAGGGTAAATATCTGGTCAATGGTGGACTTGCCAGGTCTAAAGCCACATTGGTATGGTCCAATTATTTCGTTGACCATGGGCTTTAGTCGTTCGCTCAATATCCCTGACACTATCTTATAGGCAATAGGGAGAAGACTTATGCCCCTATAGTTGGAGCATACAGTCTTATCTCCTTTCTTGTGGACGGGACATAGGATGCTCAGGTTCCAATCGTCGGGTACGCGTTCTTCCTGCCAGATGGTGCTAACTAGCTGATGCATACACCTTATCAGCGCGTCGCCTCCGGTTTTAAACAGCTCGGCTGGTAAGCCATCGGCTCCTGCTGCTATATTATTCTTCAGCCGGTTCATTGCTGTTTTTACCTCATCTTGGCCGGGCGGTATACATTCTATACCATCTTCTGGGATTGGATCTGTGGTATCATCGTCTTCGCTACTATTGGATACCAGCAGATTGGAGAAATGTTCCTTCCATATCCTGAGCACGCTATCTGTATCTGTTACCAGATTACCTTGCTGGTCTCTACAGGAGGATGTGCCTGTACCAAAGCCATCTGTTTGATGTTTCACTCTTTGGTAGAATTTTCGGACTTCATTCTGGCTCCTGTACATCTCGATTTTTTCACACTCCCGCTTTTCCATTTCTCTCTTTTTCTGGCGGAAAAGACGTTTCTCTTCTCTCCTTTTCTCCCGATATCTCTCTCGTGCGCTACGCGTTGCTACTGATTGTAAAGTAGCTCTATACGCCGCATTTTTCTCTTCGGTAGCAGCCCATCGATGTCCAACTTCCGCGTTGTGCCTGTTCGTGCTTTATTTGCAACGTTTAGACGGGTACGTACCTTTGCTGCAACAAGGTAGTGGTCCGAATCAATGTTTGCGCCTCGGAATGATCGTACATCCAAAACGCTGGATGAATGTCTTCCATCTATTACATCATGATCAATTTGATTACTTGTTCTTTGATCTGGAGACAGCCAGGTGCCCTTATGAATATCGAGATGATTAAATCTGGTACTGCTAACTACCATGTTTTTTGCAGCTGCAAAGTCTATCAGTCTCATACCATTGTCAGATGTTTCACTGTGGAGACTGAATTTCCCGACTGTTGGGCCAAAGATATTCTCCTTTCCAATTTTGGCATTAAAATCGCCTAGAATGATTTTAATGTCATGGGCAGGGCAACGGTCATATGTTTCTTCTAAGCGCTCGTAAAATATGTCTTTGGTCTGTTCGTCCTTTTCTTCAGTGGGAGCATGAGCGCAAATAAAGCTAATGTTGAAGAATTTAGCTTTTATTCGAATTGCAGCAAGTCTTGCATTCACTGGGGTGAAGCTGGATACCAGATGTTTTAGTCTCCGACTAACTACGAATCCGCAACCAAACTCATGCTTTACGTCATGGCAGCTATAAGACAGTGCGTCACCTTTAGGTGTTGTTGTGACGCCTTTCCCAATCCATCGTATTTCCTGTATGGCAGTAATATCAGCCTTGTACTTTTCAAGTACGTCTGCCAATGCGAGTACGTACGAATGCTATAAAGAGTGCGAACACTCCAGGTGCAGATTCGCAGATCATGGTCCTTAAAACGTTTGCGGGGTTCGTCAACTTTAGAGGGGTTTGTTTTTCTTCTCTTTCGTTTTTTCATAGTAGGATGTTTTTTCTAGGGGAGGGTTACTAACCCGACGCCCAAACCCAAGTTTTTAACGTTCTTATGGGTGAACGCGCGGCACATGTTAGCTCACTACCTTTAACGGGTGTTAAAGGCAGTTCCCCAGGTGACACCACGGGGAGGTCAGTGTCCACTTGAGATGAAAGAGGGACCAAGATAAATCCTGGGCTTTGCCATGTTAAAGCCGGTCAAGACCGTTGCTTGGTATCATTCATCCCCTACGTCAAACATTTACGACTCAGAATTTTACCCTGATGAAGAATATATGTACGTAAATACCTTATAGGGTCGCAAGTGATTATTTCAATCCCAGCAAAATGTTTGTAGCCAAAGAAGTAGTTGAATCATGAGTGCAAGTGATTTCGGACTACATCTTTTTACGTGAAAGAAGTCATGATTTTTACAAGGGCATGGTGCAGTGAGGATACTGTCTAATTTACTTCTCAAGCACACATTTTGCATTAGTTCTCTGTAGTGAATAAATTTACACTCTATGGAATGCATTTTGAATTGATTTTTAGGTTCATTTAAAAATGTTGTTGTTTTATTGTTGACCTGTTGTTGTTATTATATGTCGAGGGTTAGTTTGGCTTAAGGTCATTCGAATAAAACAGTGTTTATTTTATTGTTTGTTCTCTAATTTTTATTGTTTCCAATATTTTGACTGCCATCGACAGTCATCTTCAGGGATATTCTGAAGATGACTGTCGATGGCAGTCGAAATATTGGAAACAATAAAAATTAGAGAACAAACAATAAAATAAACATTGTTTTATTCGAATGACTTTCATTTAAAAATTGATTCGCAAGCAAGCATTTTGAGTATACCGAAGAAGTTAACATGTATTAAGGGAGGACTTTCAGTGATTTGAAGACATCATGGCCATTTGGAAGAATTATTTGAAAGAGTTGTGGCAACTTTTATTTTACATTTATGGACTGTTTCTCTAAGACGATTCGAATTCAAATTCATTTAAATTACTACCAACCCCATGTGTAATTTTCAAAAAACAGTAATTTGCTAGTATTTCGAGCAAATTTGAATATGGGTCGTCTTATGAAATTGAAATATAATGACTATAAAAACAATGGTATATCTCAAATATTGAGAGCAAATAAAAACAAATAGGATATTACTTTTTATGCAAGAAAATAGCTTTAAGTACTCAAAAATACCCAAAAACATCTTAATAAATGCTTCTTTACACACTTACTCAGAATTATGCAAAAGACGTGATTAAGATGCAAAATTGACAACATACCCGCTGCACTTGCACTGATGATTACTTTTTTGGATACAAATCATTAATTAAAATAATATAAAATAAATTGTTTTTGTTTTATTAAGTATTTCATTTGCAAAAAGTTATTATAAATGTAAACATTGCTAAAATGTGAACATTTTATGAAATGGATTCAAATCGGACATTGTCAAAATGTGAAGAACGGAATGCATTTTTCATGACTCTGCGTGGACTGCTTCAAAGAAAGCTATTCAATCACTACTTCACAAGGAACAACTTCAAATAAATTTTTCTGGGATGCGTTACAAACAGAAAAACAAACATAATGTATCCTCCATGTTGGGGCCAAAATCTCAGTGCGGACTTGTCCTCGAAAAATTGGATATATTTGTGGGAGAGGTACCCGAAGAAATCTTCGAACTTAAACTGCCAATACAACCATGATCCTTTTCCATAAAAATTATGTATTTAGGGGGTTTTCAGAATTTGGTGCACCTTTTTGGACGTATGAACTTGCCGACAAAAATATATTTGGATTAAAGCTAAAACGTTTTGCGGAGGAGGTACCTGGAGATAGACCACATTGTTAATTTTTGAAGTGGATTTTATTTTCGGAGTCATTCCTTTCGATGGATATCGCGTTGACCAGTAATTTCATAATTTAGAGCTTTTGGACCATTACATCAGGAAAGATGGATTTGTCCACGAAAAGCATAATATCAATGTAATCAGGACCACAAAGGGTACCTTCGATAAAAATTTGCAAAGAATGATCGAACAGACCTTAAACTGCACAAAAATTAAAATATTGAACTTTTGTGTGGGGAGGTAGGAGTTGACCGATATGCCCGTTTTCGAACTAAATCTAAATTTGGACAAAAGATCCAAGTTTTTAACTTTTGTGGGGGAGGAACCGGAAGAAGTAGACCGATAAGCACCATTTTTAAACCCTATCTGAAATTCACAGAAATATCACGCTATTCAAAGTTTGGTTCAAAATTTGTCGTGCGCACCGCTCAAGTTTTTACAGCTTTCTGACAATTTTCTCAGGATGTGTGGACTTGCTTCCTAAAAAACTTGTACCGTTGAAGGAAGGGCAGCTAATACAATTCGTAGGTGGGTTGTACCGATATAGTCCATATTCGAACCTGATGTACATATGTCTGGTAGACTACCATTGAGAGCATCATTTTAGCGAAAAGCTTTGAACTTCAGCGGGGGAGATACCCGACGGTGTGGACCGATATGGCACATCTTCGAACTTAAACTAAGCTTGCACAAAATATTTCGATCGAGAGTCATAGTGCGCTCCAGCCAGCCAAACCGACAGACGGTCGGACATGGCTAAATCGACTAAAATTGTCTGAAACGGATTTCGTCCAAACACACTTGGGGTCAATGAAGCACAGTTTGTTCGTATGCAAGTATATATCACAAATATTGTCAATTATTTCATTTCCATTACAAAAAAAAGTTAATTTTTTTTTCGCGCTACATCAAAGAGTTTTGGTACATAGGTTAATTCCCCAGTATTAATATGATTGTGAGCCAATTTTGGTTGTTGCGGACAAAAGTTACGGCGGTTTTTTCGTCTTTTAAGAAAAAATATTATAACAAGTTAAAAATTATCAGTCGGCTTTGCCTTTGAAACATTCATCTACGAACAGATCTAATTTGTTTAGGGTATTTTCAGCAGTTTGTGCCGAACAGACCTAGACTGCACTTAGACACAAATGTTGAACTTTTGTGGGGGAGGTACCCTAACTATAGGGCCGATGTGGGCCATTTTATAAGTTAAACTAAATTTGGACAAAATATTAGGAGATCTATAGTTTGGACCAAATTGGTTGTGCCGTTCAAGAGATATCGTGCATACCATTTAAGTTAACTTTTTTTATTATTGGGGGGAAGTACCCTAAGTTGTGGACTGGTATTGCCCATCTTCGAACTGAAACTAAGTTTGGACAAAATATGACGGAGGCCATTTTGGACCAAATCGGTTGATCAGTTCGAGAGTTATCGTGCTCTCCAGCCACTATATAGCAACTGTTTTCTTAAGAAGTATGGACTAGCACCTGAAAAAACTTTAACCGTAGTAATTGAGGCAGCGAATGCAAGTTGCTTTAAAAAAATCAAAGTTATTCGAGAGCAGGTCTAGAGTGAACATATCCGAAATTTGGTGTGGGAGGTACACGAAGGAGTGGACAAATATAGTCCACATTCGAACCAGATATATATATGGTAGATGCATAAGAATGTGTAAAGTATAGACCAAATCAATCACTCCCTTCAAGAGTTATCGTGCGGACAATTCTTCCGAACATTTTTGAACTTCTGTGGGGGAGGTACCTGAAGGAGTGGATCGATATGGCTTATCTTCGAAAATAAACTAAGTTTGGACAAAATTTTATGAATGCCACATTTTGAGCCGAATAGGCAGATCCGTTCGAGAGTTATTTTGCGCTCCAATCACTACACACGGTGTTATAGGAGTTATTCTGCAAGTTTCAGGCTATTTTCTCAGGAAGTATGGACTTGCCCGTGATGAAACTTGTACCTTCGTAATGGGGGCAGCGAATTCAAGTTGCTACAACAAAAATCAAAACGATTCAAGAGGAGGTCCTAAATGAACTTTTCCGAAATTTTGTGTGTGAAGTACCCGAAGGAGTGAACCGATAGAGTCCATATTGGAACCTCATCTATGTCTGGTAGTGCAAAGTATGGACCAAATCGGTAACTCTCATCAAGAGTTATCGTGCGCACACATTTTCCGAACATTTTCGAACTTGTGTAGGGGAGGTACCTGAAGGAGTGGAGTGAAGAAGAATACAGAGGGAATCAAATGTCAAAAACACTGTAAATCTGGCTTCAAAATGACAGCTTCATTAATGGTAGAAGCAGATAAAATTTTGAGAAGTTATACATAAGTGAGATGATCCTTATGTAGTTAGCTTCTACTTTTACTTTGACAGGAAACTCGTGAAAAGTGCGGTTTACTCACAAATCGAAAGAAAACAAAACAGACAAGGTGGCTTCAACATATATTTACCCATTTTTAAACATAAATGTAGCCACATCTTTCACGCAAATTATCTTTTAAGGCCAATATTTTTGCCACGTCCAAAAACATTTAATTTTATCCAAAAGTATTTAATTTGTATAATATACAATCACAAGTAGGGTGTTCTAAAAGGGTGAACTTTGGCTTCAGGTATGTTAAATTTTCAAAAATATTGGTCATATACCCTTGTTAGCCTAAAGGCTGAGGGTAATATCAAACTCTGCATGTTATACGTACTTTCGAATGCAGATCTGATGTGTTGGAGACAAAAATTATTCTCAAGATCTATATACCGGTATGCGTTACCGGATAATATCGGAGTATTTTCCATAAAATCTTATTATGTATACTCTAGAGCTACATCAGTTTAATTCTTTAACCGAAGTTCAGAATTTACATTTACATCAAAACCAATCAACACCCGTCCTTTTGTCCATTTTAATTGATGCCTTGCTAAACAAGGATATATTTATATTAGCTATGAATAGTGGAGACTTAAAAGGAAATAAGTCGTAGTGACTGAATTGTAGCAGATAGAGTACGCATTACAAATTCTATGAAACCAAAATTCCCACCGTATTCTATTCTTATCTCTTAATTACTGCTTTTTAAGAAATTATCACAAGAGGAATACCTACACACATACTATTTTGAAAATGTCCTGCGAAGAAAAAAATATGTTTATTTGTAAAATAATTATAGATATTCAATACATTTGATAGGTTTCTTTGAAGACTTTCAAATTCAATACGTGGGAAATTATTTCCAAATTGTGTATCGAAAATCTTAAGAAAAAACAAACAGACTTTAAAATGCGGTTTTAAATTACCCCTCTCCACGAAAATTACACAATTTCCCCTCCGCAAAGAAGTCAATAACTGTAATTCGTTGTCATCGCTTTATTGTTGACATTTCTACCGTTTGTGAATCCCGATTTTGGTGCCAATACAAAAAGGACCTCATAGTCCTCATAGTGAATAGTAGCAGGGTTTCTTTACATATTCCAAAGATTATTATTACTGGCATTAACTTTACGCTGACATTTGGGCACACATATTCACACTACCGAACAATGCCAGAACAAATCACATCATCAGTTTAGCGCAAAAGGGTCTATCAAGGATTGGGTTAACTATTGTTGCTGAGCCTAAGAAGCCTTTTAAGGATTTCTATTTATTGGGAAAAACAAATACTCTTAGCATTTTTAACAATGCCCGCTGAATAAGAAGAATGTGTGAAATATGAGACGTTTGCCCCCTTTGGAAAGGGATCGAACGAACGGTGGTGGTAGCTTGCAAGGAGGCAAGCAACAGTCATTCAATAGCCAAGAAAGACACAGCATAAATTTGAGAAACTCGAAAGAATTTTTAGAATTTGTGAATACTTAAAAAGGTTCTCTCTAACCATATTTACAAATCAACAATTTATTTTTGGGTGTTGAATTCCTTTCGATCTTTGCTTTTTCGGTGGCTTTTCCTTTTCGATTACCTTCAATGACAACAAACAGAGGGAATCAAATGCTTGGCATTTTCGCTGTTATTGTGTTGCTACGACTTCTTTCAATATTTATGTATGTTTACACAAATTAAGATTCCCATGTATACCTCTTTACAAAGGCAGACACACACACACGCACACTCACATTTATAGAAGGAATATGGATAGATGCCCAATTTGGTGTAAGAAGTCAATAGTCAGTTGATTAACTTATCAATATTGAGATCAACGAGGGGTCTAACATTTGGTAGACTTTAAAGGAGTTTGATTTAAAATTGGATAATACTTATTGATGATTTAGAAAATTCACATCTGGTCACTTGTGGTTCCAAATCAGTTCCTTACCAATATCTAGCAAAGAAATGCCAAATGTTGACTTACAGATATCTATGGGACCGTTAAGATAGCACAAAGGGAAAAAATCTAAAGTAGTTCAGTTGGAAATTGTACATCCTCAGAAAACGTGAAATATTAAGATTATAACAAAACATTGATCTGTCTGTAAGAGGAACCAAATGACAACCCATTGTAAACCAATGGATGACCATATGTGGTGGTTCCTTTTGTCAGTCATAATTAAATAAACCTTAATATCTTCAATTAAGCTGTTAGAATATTTTACTTGATAAGGCCTGAGACTATGCAGCAGAACATTTGCTATGCCCTACGTATGATTTTCTGTTTTTAACGTGCTTCTAATGATGAAGTTGATTAGGTGTGCCACCAATTGAGAAGATGATGTGCCCTTCACGAAATCGCGATTGTGTTCCTTCTCAAGAGGAAAAACACATTACGTCACCATATGCCCAAAATCGTAACTAACAAAATAATAATTTTACAGGAGAAGTAAAAAACGTTATAAAATAAAACAACTGTTTTATGGAATATTGATCTTATCAGGTCGAGTATATGGGATATTATCTATAATTTACGAAAGGGAGTAAGTAATGAAACCAAAACCGCGGAAACGCTTTGTTTTGGGATCCGTCGTTACAATAAAGTCTGCAATGTCATCCCATTTTCAGAAATGGCTATTCTTGAATAGGATAGTTATTTCTGAACGCAGAAGCTTGGAATTTTTCAAGAGCATGTATTTTAGTCTTATGTATTAGATTCAATCAAAAACGAATTTTTATTTTTTGGAGGTACGTCTTCGGGCATTTTTGGTGACGATATTCACGTATGAATCGTGAAATCATCTCGTTGACTTTATTTGTGAAATATTAGTATATACATATGTACATGTGTGTGTGAATAGCATTCCTTTAAGAAATAAAGACGAGCAATCGCATCAAATTTAGTACCTTGGGAGTTTGGTAGTTTTTGCCCTTCCCTTCTTATTGTTTTTTTTTTTTTTGTTTCCCGAGTTTATGGTTTGTCACTGATTTTAATGCTCTTAGTGTTATTGTTTTCTCTATTTTTGTTGTTTGTATCTATTGTTGTTGCTCGTCGGTCGATAAACATTCAAAGGACATACTTTTATTAACAGTTTACCATGATTCTAAAGTTTTTCACCTTTTTACGTTTTATTTTACGACGATCCCAAATGAGCTTCTCACGGTCTTCTAAGGTCGACGTGGTGTTCTCGTCAGTTGACATATCAGTTGATATTTGTGATGGTTGTTGTTGTTTGGTAATTCAATGCTTTCGAAAAAATCATTGAGTTTTTTTGTATGTGGAGAAATTTTATAGATTTCTTACACTTAAAAAATATTATTTGTACATAAATACATACATATCTTTATTATGAACAAGTTGTAATAGACAGGATAGTTTTTTTAAGATCTCTCAAAAACAACCTTAAAGAAAATACAATTTCTCCGTATTACAGAAATATAAATAAAATGTTATAATCAAATCGTTCTTCCTCTTTATCGGAAAGACATGTAAGCCCTTATTCCATAATTTTTTTTAATCACAGTATCACTATATAAAGGCTCTCATGTAAAATATCAGCGTCGTCATACAAGTGAACTGGCTATGTATCACACATACCAGAACATAGAGCATTTAATTACCGATGTTTCCGTTAGTTTTAAAGTAAATAGGATTAGAATACTAAATGCCAAATTACAGTTAAATCTAATAAAAATATGTTTATAACTCTCAAATTTGTTTGCATCGGAAGGTATACTTATATGGGACCATAAGGAATCTTTATATTTGTTGTGCTATATTTTTAACTCGCTATGAACCTCTGCTGGGAAACATAGATCGAGGGTATACAGTTAGACAACAAATGTATTGAAAAGACCAAAATTGTAAAAAATTTCATAATAATTGTTCGTTTATGGCAACAGATTATGTAAACACTATACGGTTTTTTGTGCAAATCTCTTGCTATTGGTCCTCAAAACAATATTCCGTCAAAAAATACACAATTTTTTTGCAGTTTGTAACAAATACGGACTAAAACTTTCATGCTATTTGCAACTTTCATGCTATTTTCTCAGGAAGTTTGGACTTGCCCCTAATGAAACTTGTACCTTCGTATGGGAGGCAGTGAATACAAGTTGCTAAAACAAAAATCAAAGCGATTTGAGAGATGGCCCTAAACTGAACTTTTCCGAAAATTTCGGTGGGAGATACCCGAAGGATTGGACCGATTGAGTCCATATTGAAACCTTATCTAAGTCTGGTACACATTTCAGGATGTGCAAAGTATGGACCAAATCGGTTACTGCCTTCAAGAGTTATCGTGCGCACAAATTTTCCGAATATTTTCGAACTTTTGTGTGGGAGGTATCGGAAGGAATGGGCCGATATATCCCATCTTCGAACTTAAACTAAGTTTTGGGCAAAATATTACGAAAGCCAAAATTTGAACCGAGTCGGTTCATCCGTTCGAGTGTTATCGTGCACTCCAGCCAGCCAGACAGACAGACGGACGGACATCTCTCAATCGACTCCAAATTGTCTGAAACACATTTCGTCCAAACGTACTTGGGGTCTAAAACCATTATTTCGATGAGGCACATTTTGCCCGTATGAAAGTGTATATGGTAAATAACAAAAATGTTTTGCAATCGATGAATCCGAGTTTCACCCTTTCAGAATTCGCGAACTGTTAACATATTCTATAAAGTATGACTACAATTCTTTAAAATGAAGTGTTTTAGGAGGGATCCCATAATGTCGACCATTAAAATTAATTTTCGATGAAGCTGTGTTGGCATCAATGTAGAAAAATGGGCAAAAATGGGTTGAAGCCAACAAGTTTTTTTGATTTTCTGCGAAAATAAAAACACATTTTGGAAATTTTGGTGCATCTACGGATGGATACCAAATGCTGTTACTAATATATGCTTACATTTTCTCAATACAAAAAATAAGAAATTTTAAAATATTTTTTCTTTATAAGAGGATAAAAACCGCTATAACTTTTGCGCGCATCGGCCAATTTTGTGAACGCGAGCAGATTTGAAACCAGATTTTTTTCCTTTAACTCTATACCAAAAATCGTAGATGTGCTCGCGAAAATTTTTTTTAATTTTTTCCAAAAGGAATTGCAAAGGAATTTTGTTATTTGCCATATACCCTCGTTAGCATAAATGCTAAATATGGAAATAAAACCTCTACTGGAAAAGCTGGAATACCGAATTTTTGGGTACTATATTTTTTACCGAGGAAAATAGTATGCGAAATCGGGTTCACGGACATAATACAGATTGGGACGATTTCCTCACTAACATCAGTAGTAATTATTTAATAGTCATTATTCTGACATTCAGAAAAAGGGATCCAGAAAGCTCAAACAAGTTCGACTACCACCATAGAAGTTCAAACTGGGACAATGTATTGACTGTATGCCCCCATATAAAACAAAGTCATGCAGGGTGCACCTTAACTAACTTTGAATGAAAACCGCTTATACCTGGGAAGATTTCGCGGATTCTGAAACAGCAGTGTTCATAATTGAGAAAAATCCAAAAACAAAAAAAATGGGTAGAAGGATTTTTGAACAAATCGCGGTCGATGTTCATATTTTTAGTTTTATTTTAGATTTTCGCGATTTTTCTTGAAAACCGCAAGTCCTATCAAAAGGGGCTATAGAAAATTTATTAGATTTTTTGTTTGCTTGAAAACGGTAAGTCTTATCGAAATGGGACTACAGAAAATCTTTTAGCTGTGAAAATTCTAGGTTTTTGTAATTTTTTTCCTAGGTTGTACCATTTTTGGAGATATATAAGTTTAAGTCGGATACTTGCAGTCATGACCTTGTTTTATAAGGAGACGATACAGTCAGTAAATTGTCAAAATGTCAACTTCTATATCTCGAAAAAGGCAATACCTACCTACGAAAGCATCATAAAGGACAATCTTGTAGAGAATTTTTACTGCTACAACCCTTTTTTAGACCCATTTCGATGGAGCTTGCGGTTTCCAAGCAAAATCGTGAAAACCTAAAAAGCCCTAAAAATGTGAACTTTGACCGCGATTTATTTGAAAATCCCTCCGGCGATTTTTTTTTGATTTTTCTCATCTATGAACATTGTAGTTTCAGAAAACCCAAAAACTTCCCAGGTGTAAGCACCTCTTATTTAAATTTAGTTAAGGCGCACCGTGGCAAACAGGGGCCATTTCTGAAGATTTTCTGAAAATTTCATGAACTTGCATGAAATTAGGTTCAGTAGTTTTGAAAAAATTATGTATTGAAAAGAGTGGGCGTGGTTATCAGTTTTCAAGATACAACATGTTTATTTGCTGAAAATTTCATGGAAATCGCTTCGGTAGTGTTGAAGATGGGGTGGTCGTGCCTTTTGGCCCCAAAGATGTACCTAGATTTTAAATTAATTCGTAAGTTTTCCAACCGTCCCCTCCGAAATTGAACAAAATGTGCAACCTATTTTCACGACCCTGAAATTAATTATCAAACCAATACATTCGTTATTATTACAAATATAGCGTTTTTTAAATATGCAGCCCATTTTCACCGGGGGCGCCCCGGACATTCCCTGAAAATTTCAGGGAAATCTGTTCAGAATTTTTGTAGACATAACATTTTTTAAAAGTGGGCGTGGTCAATTTTTCTTTCCACAAAGACATAAGCTGAGCCCTGACCACCATTTAAAAAAAATATATGTAATTTCAGCCGTTCTCAACTGATGCAGTTACCAACGAACGACATCAATAAATTCAAACCTTATAAATCGAAATTTAAAGTTCTGATTTTTGGAATGTGTTTTTATATTTGTAAGTTATTATAATACATATTAATTTCATACCTGAAAAGAACATAATATTTTGGGCCGATACACGGTTATCTCGAAAACTTGAGCAGATAGAAAAAAGTCGACCAAAAATTTAGAAAGAGCATACGCGAAAACCCTAGAAACCACCATATCTCAAAAGTCAAAAATGGCGTATGGAACACTTAAGCATGGCACCGACGTTATGACCCCACTTGTAGAGAATTTTTACATGGCTGAATTACTCAAAAAAGTTGCCAACATTGCACTGAAATTTGATGTTGTCTGGCAGGAGAATCGTGTTTGCATAGCATTGCACCGCGATGGAACCCACAGACTAAATTATGTTTTTTTTTTCGAATAATTCGTAGTGTTGAATTTTAGGGAACAAAAAATATATTTTTTACTTTTTAATCGTAAAGATAATCTTAACAGTTATCCTTCTATTCACTTTTTATTAATTTTAAATTTAAAGAAATGTGATGTTTGAAAATCCACTTAATAACAAAATATAACTTACAATACATTATATTACTATGTAAACATAGGAAGTATAGCCTCGGGATTCAAAGCCTCATCTTTTCTTACAATTTTATTAGGGTTATTTATGCTTTTTTATAAAATATAAAAAGTATTTATAGAGCATTTACATCAAAGCAGTTGAAATTAAACGCGCCATTTATGTTGTCAATACTTTACAAATAAACTTGTTCGCAATAAAACATTTTCTTCTTTAGAACAACATTCTAAGCGTGGCCGTTCTTGCGTTATAAAAACGTATTTATTGAAATCAATTTGAGATTCAAACCCCATGACGTATCCTGTTCAAAAAATCCAATTTCTCTCACGGTTTGTAGTGTGATTTCCCCACACCTGAAAAGCATTGACATTGTCTTTATGAGCTTTTGGTTATTTTTGTCGAGTGTAATTGTAAATAAAACTGCACTGGGAAAGCTTATAACATGAGACACAATACGAAGCCAATCGTAGTTCTTAAATGTGGGACTATCACACAGGAATCGGATCTCGATTGCTTCGTTTAGCAATGACACGTACATTTCGATATCAATGCTATAGCTTCAATCATGAGTGACATCTTCCGCTTCCTCATTCTCATTTACTTCCACCCTGTTAGCAGAAATGGCAACAGACGCACGCACACACTAACTATGTAACTAAGGTAAATTTGGCGTACTACTGTCTGCTGTACTTGTGTATTACGCCTGGTTCGCCTGCTTGCATGTCTGTCTGTCCATCCGTGCAGTGCGTGTGTAAATGAAGAAATCATTAGGTTACAATTGCAACATCGATACTTGACAAAGTGTAAAAGAAGTGAACATTTCTCATGCAAATACAAGGATATTCTGCCGTTCCTCCCTTTCGCATTAACAACTACAATACAAACATACGTATGTACATGACTGAAGTACTTTAGACATTCCACAGCTTGGGAAGTGAAACTCGGAAGTAAAGACTTCAAGCCCCAGTGACAAAATGCAAAAGCCTCTTCGATAAAAAGGGGAATGCCGAACGGAAATCATTGAGTAACTCGATACTGTGATACGTGCCATCCGACACAAAATCAAACAGAACGTTGACTAAAATTCGATGTAAAATTCAATGACAGACCAACAGCTTAAACAGCGTGAATCCGTTTATATTGAACAACTCCTTTGCCATGCTCTGAACTAGTCCTGTTTGCCATCCGCTGTTGCTTGTAATTGTCAGAAAAAAAACGTGGTTAAAGCAACAACAGCAATACTCGGCTAAGGATACAAAGATTACACTGTGCAACATTTTAGAGGTCATCTAATGCAAACAACTTGTGATGCGGATTTTTGGAAGCTTGCATCAAAACTAAGAAAATCATATCGTGGTTTTAAAAGTTTTGATCGGGTTGCGATTTTATAGCCCATCTTTCTTTGGGATAAATATTTATATTTTTTTACAATAATATGATAATTGAATACCTATATCTCGGAATCCAGTGGAAATCTTGATTAGCTGTCTTCGGCATTATTGGAGCTATGGTGGAGGAGAAAAAATCGTAGAAGCAGCTAACCCTTAAAAATTGAAGTAGGCTTAACTATACAAGGAAAAATGTAAAACAAAATTTTTTATTACAAATTTATAAAGTCGAGCATTTTAATCAATATCCATTGGGTTCGATAGCTCATTATCTGATTCATCTGATGATAAACACATTGATACGTCATCTCCTCTAGTTTCCGCGGCGCATGCACCTTGGTTTTGGGTCAAGTTTTGGCTCCACCAACAAATTTCGGCTAACAACGCATCCAATTTTTTCCCTTTATATCTTTTTTCCATTGGTGAAGCAATTTGATGGAAGCGTTCTCCGTGCTCATCGGATTCGGTGGGCAATTGCTTTAAAAATTCATCTATGTGAAAATGTAGAAAGTGCAGTTTAAGCGTCATCGACGCATTTATCTCTCTAAAATTTGAAAGCATATCTTTCACTAATTTCTTTGCTTCTTCCGCCTGCACTCTGCTCTTTCCTAAGACGCCATCAATAACCGCTTTAATAGAATCCCAAGCTTTTCGGTGGTTGTCAGTTAGTACTTTCGAAAAACATTCACATTTCATAAGTTTTTTTATGTCCGGCCCATTCAGAACTCCTTAAAAAATATAAATATTTAATACTTAAAAAAGGATAGCAATTAATACCATTTTTTAATCTTGTCATTGCTCAGTTTCGGAAATATATCCTTCAATGTCTCAAAAACACTCGTGTTGTCTCTTACTGTCACTTCTATGAATTTTTTGACAATTCCTAATTTAATATGAAGTGGGGGCAGCAATATGTCTTTTTTGTTTTTAATAAGAGGTTCATTCACCAGATTGAGATGTTGTTCATTTTCGAGAGATCTTTTTTCCCACTCATAGTATTGGAAGTGATCAACTTTACTCCTCGAATTCCAATTACATCGAAAACAAAAATATTTTGGGAAGCCGCCTTTTGTCGTTATACCTTAAACAAAAAAATAAAGTAATATATAAAAGCTAGTTTAAATACCAATACCTTGCAAAATGTTAATACTTTTAGGTCACAGCAAATTTTCCATTTATGCTCCGAATATTTTATCTTATTTAAAATATCTTTCAAATTTTCATATGTTTCTTTCATGTTTATAGCTAGTGCTAAAGGAATTGAAGGTGGTTGTTTGTTTGGTGCAACAAAACTACCTTTAAACTCGAAACTGAGCCATCAATGAAAAGTCGCCAGTCTTCGGCGTAATATTGCAATCCCAATTTATTAACTAACCCTTGGATATTATTGCAATACGCAAATGAGTTTCTGGCATCCACACTGTATAAAAGCTGAAATTCGGCTTGGCGTTTTCTGTAGGATGTTGAACTAACATCTGGCTCCGTTAAATTCTTGCGCTTCAAGAATGATGTCAAAAATTCAGAATTCCTTTTAGATAATCCGAGCTTAGCCACTAAATAGTCCATTTCGTTCTGTGATAGAGGGTTCATTGCCACTTGCAATTCTTTGGGAACAAAATCGGGATCACGAGTATTGTCAGACAAGGGATTATAACTTTCAAATCCCCATGCGGACATAATCTCCAGACACAGAGGCCTCGGTACCTGCATATCAGAACTTCGACGCACGGGAAGTGAAGCAGTAAAAGCGGCAACATATGTTTTCGACTTTAATCTTTTCTTATTTAACTTAGCAGCGTAATTAATGCACGCGTAGCACCTGCTTTCGTCGTGACCATGTGGTCCTTTACCCAGATAACTGGCTTGGCAAACGGCAAATTACCTCTTCGTCCATGAAACCAATTCAAAATAGAAGTGTAGCAATTCCTGCACACTGTATTTGGGGTGAATTCTTCACTGCTAATATCCACTTCATCGAAATATAGATTATATGCAAGTTTAAATTCTGGTGTTATCAAGATCCTTCGATCTTGGTCATGAAATTTAGGCACTATGTGACCACAAACATAACAAAATTTTTTTATATTTGGGCAGCTTTTATTATCCATATTGAAATATTATTATTTGCTGAATTTATTTAGACAACGGTATACATTGGTTAAACCTGACAACGTCCTGCTATATGACAGACTAATTAATCTCATAGCCACCTTTACTATATTGTTATATTTTTTTTACTTCTTGTTTTATTTTGTAATAAAAATACCACTCGCCAAGGAATAAGGCCCACAATAAGTTCTACATATTTTTATATAAAGTATATAATACATTTAACGCGACTTAATGATAAAAAGTTATAACAAAAATCATATATATAAAATTAATTTGACAGCAAATCTTAAATACTTTTATGTACAGCAACACTACGTTTTGACATATTATACATAGTTTTTAAGGGAAAGTTGGTTCTAAAATTGTTTATACTCGGCCATAGCTGCAATAATGCCGAAGACAGCTAATCAAAATTTCCACTGGATTCCGAGATATAGGTATTTAATCACCATATTATTGTAAAAAAAATAAATATTTATCCCAGAGAAAGATGGGCCCATAAAACCGCAACCCGATCAAAACTTTAAACCGCGATATGGTTTTCTTAGTTTCGACGTGGGCTTCCAAAAAAACTGCATTTCATGTTGTTTGCATTTTTGGTGTTGCATAGTGTTATTGTTGCAGAAACGACGACGATAACAGCGATTTGGCACATTCGCACCGTAGCTTTCGTATATTAAACCACAGGTGTTTATCGCCGTAAAACCAATACTCGTACAGGTCTTCTTTCACTTGGAGTATTTAAAATGTGACACCATCCAGGAAACCAAATTAAAAAATAATACCCTATGCCGCAACGAAGTTAAGTTAATGAACAGCACAGAATTGAAGAAAGTAAACCACCCCATTCTTAAGTTACAGCTTGAAAAGAGTGGCTATGTGAATTGTGAGGATTATACATAGTTTGGTAAATAATATCATATTGTTACTTGTTTTATGCGAATCCACTGTGCACCTCATACGCAAATTTACATTAAGAACAGCCAGACTTTAAGGCATTCGAAGGGACAACAAATATGTTTACTACGTGGATGGACTGTGCGTAATTTGATACTTAGGCATGATGAAAGAAATTAAAAAAAAAAAAAACTTAAATGAATGTAGTAAGACCCGTATATGAAATATGTTGTTATTGTTTCCAGTGCAAATTCAATTAATGAACTAAAGTTTAGGTTATACATCATTTGTAAGATTCGTCGATTATAATTATATAATTCAGACATATTGTAGTTTAACGTGCCAAAGGCAACGAAGACTTCCGCAACTTGCAGATTGAGAATTATATCTTTCGCCTTAAAAACACCTTCTGTAGATGGAACTCAAAGTACTTGTTAATAAAAATTTTTCTTTTAAATTTACTATATATCTAGCGAATCTGCGATGTTACCATGTTATTGTATCAATTGTGAACGTTAAAAATACAATTTTGATGTAGTTAATGAATTGATTTCCAAACATTGGTACTTGCCAAAGCAGTTCAGTAAGAACTTTGTGTGTTTTAGTGAACATTTTTTGAAAGATTGAAGGTTGAAATACACTATGCAACACTGAAAATGCAAACAACTCTAGTATGCATTTTTTAAAGTACATATTTAGACTACAAAAACCCTAGTAGGGTTTTGTCCTGTCAGATCCAGTTCGGATTTTATGGCCTCATCTAAACCGGGCTAAATCTACACTTTTTTGCATTTATCAGGCCTTTATCTCAGAAGCGAATAGGAATTTGGCCTTGCTATCTTCAGCAATATTGTAGCCCTAAACTAGTAGAACTTATCTTTTGAAAAAAAACCACATAAGAAAAACTCAATCTAGGGCATCAAAATCTATAAAATATAAAAATTTTACCTAATTGCTGAAATTCTGTTCAGTATCGGCTTAACTGTTGGGAGTTGAACCAAGTAACCTTTTGCAAAAATCTTCCAAATAAAGTTCTTAACAATTCTTTAGAACATTCTGAAACTCTAAAATGCTTACTTCATGTTGTCTCAGCGGTATTTTGCATCATATCTTTTACAACACGTATTTCAAACACAGTTTACACCAACAGTTTATTCTCGCATTTCGGATTTCACTATATTATTGACATTTTTATTAAATAGTCGTTGAAAAATGTACTCAAAACAACAACATAGAGGCATTTTACAACAATGACATGTTCTGAAAAGTTGCGTATTACATTCCGGGGAATATTTTTCCAGAAGCAAATATTCAGAAAAAATTAACGGAGATACGGTGCGAAATGTATACAAATTGTGAAATTTTTACATATATTTTGAAATTTGAGGCAATAAATGTAGTTTTTCGAGTTCATTATTTCTCTAAATATTTTATTCTTGTCCTTATCTACAAATGTGGTCAGAAGAAGATTCTCATTGATTTCAGGATATAGCCAAGAATTTCTTCAAAATAGTGCGTGAATAGTGCGTGTTCGTGCCTTCGCCGGGTCGAGAATTGCCGTGTTTGTGCGTGTCGTGCCGGAATAAATTTTTGGCCGTGCGTGATCGTGCTTTTTTCAAGGCACGATTTTGCACGACACGACCAAAAACGATCTGCACTATGTGCCACGATCGTGCTAAATTGTTGGGCTCCCTTTAGAAGTCGTGCAAGAAACCATACTAAACACAAAAATCGAACAAGAATATAAAACTGAAAAATAATTCACCAAATTCCTAAAATTATTTGCTTCGTTTTTGTAGTCTGGTACTTTTTGGCGTTTTGTTATGGAGATACCAGAACAAGAAGATGATGTTTGTTTGCCATTTGTTATGTTCATGAGAGAGAAAAAAAATACAAAAACAACTGAACGGGTTAACGCAATATACTGTCTTTGAAAATCAATTGTTTATCTGGCTAAATTTGATATTGAAGACAAGTAGGGAAATTCTGTATTTGTAACCGACAATGGTTCCAACGCTGTTTCGGATTTTATGGATGATGTTTTCGAAAAACATCCTCTTCCCGAATTGGGAAAACTGATTGACTGCTCAAAAAAGCTTGTAAGATATTTTAAACACTCGGAGCTAAACAACAAATTGTCGAAAACGTTAAAACAAGATAAAAGAACACGATGGAATTCAACATATATTATGCTTGAGAGCATATACCAGGTCCAGAATGAGATTAGCAGTATTTTGCTAGAAAAGAACGAGTTGGATTGTATATCTGACTTAAAGCTGAACCTCTATTGGGTTTTCTCAAAATATGCAGAGTGTTCCGAAAAATGAAGCTCGGAAAAATACCCGACTATGCACATTTTGGTCAGAAAAACTTCTGAAAGTTTGCTCAATTGATACCATTGACTCTCAATTCATGAAATATTTGAAAGCTAAAATGAAAGATTTGAAAGATATGATTGTTTACATTGCTTAAACGGTTTGTACCAGCAATGGCACATCTTTTAGGGATGTTTTTATTTCCGCCATTTAAGGAGATGATTTTTTTTATTAGAAGAAAAAAGAAATGACGTAATAGTTAATGTAAAAGCAATGTTACTTGATGTGCAAAGTAAGAATATAAAGTGTTCTAAGTATAAGCAGGAAATTACAATGCCACATTTACACGAATTTTCAGAGATGTTGGATCCAAATTTGGCAAAAGACGAAAAATGGACAAGTCTCTAATTGATAAAGAAATTGATACATATTTTGCGAATGCCGCATCTAGCCAGACTGATGTTTTAAACTTTTGGAAAGAGTCTAATATAAAATTTTTAAAACAAGCCAGGAAATTTTTGGCTATACCCGTCAGCTCAGCAACGAGCGACAGATTTTTTTCCACATCTGGAAATAATGTTTTTAAATAAGAATACGTAAATATTAGTTTATAAGTAATTTTGCAATATGTATATTTTTGAAGTATATATGAATATTTTTTGAACAAATAACTGTACAACTATATGAATATCTCTTTTTTCTGTAATTTCGTGCGCGAGTGTGCGTGTTCGTGCCTTCTTAAAAAACGCCGTGTTTGTGCGTAAATGTGCATACAAATTTTGTTCCGTGTTCGTGCCTAATTTTTTAGGCACGCGCCCATCTCTAATCGAGATGCTGAATTTGGTGCTGATTGCATCCATGTTTTTCGCCTCCGCGAAGTCTATCAGTCTTATTATGTTTCCGCAGTTACACCAAAGATATCCTTCTTATGCATTCTAGCATTGAATCCTAGATGCCAAAATTCGAAGACCATAAATCACAAAATGTTATTGTGGGTCTTTAAAATTGGCGACTCATTATTATAGCCTCCACCATATCATGAGGTTATATCTCCCATATGGGTATATACATATGCATTTGGTATATCTCTCATATAACGTTACCACCCAATTTCAGGTATTTTTTATTTTATATCAACATTTTATATCTAAATTGGCTTAATTTGGCATAAAGGTTTCCTAGTGGTTAAAATCTTCTCCAGAAAAATTGTTTGGCATAGCCCCCCGTTAAGTATAACCTTCATTTACAGCCCGATTTTTAATAATTATAAGTTTTAGCTACATGCCAAGTATAGCTAATTCGGTTTATTGTTCGCTAGATATTGTTCAATAGATTCTTCTTAGAATCATATAGCTTGATTAATTAAATAAATTAACGCTTTTTTACTTGTGTTATTGTTTCTTTTTTTGTCATATATGTACAAAAATATTTTTATTCCAACAATTTATTTGCTTGAACATTGTAATTGTAAATCCAAAAATACTATCTTTTGTTCCAAACCACAGGGGGGAAACATAGGCCTAAAGTTGCTCAAAACTCAAAATATGAAAATCGTTTTTTTATGAAAAAAAATTTGATAAACGGCAACCAGACTCTTTTCTACATTTGTATTACCATCCTCGACTTTGTAAGATTAAGCAATCTGATGCAGCAGTCGATTGAACACAGCCATACTGAAAACGAAAATTAAATTTTCGAAAACTAAGAAATTAGGTGAACATTAAAATGACATTATTTTCGCGAAAATTTATATTTTTCAAGATTTATTGTTTTTGTACAGTCTCCGAACAAGATTAGCATTTAAAATTTTCAGATTGATCTTACATCTTTGCTCTTTAATAATGGTGATACATATCCTCTTTATGAAATTTTTTTATGATAATTTTTAAGATTACTACAATTTCAATAATGAAAATGTCTATTTCCCCGTCGTTTCCCGACCATAGTTTCTTCTAATGTTTTATGCGCTTGAGTCTCAAATATCAGATTCAATCGTAAAAAATTGCGCATATTTGCGCCATTCCGAAAAAAATCTAATTTTTCTCATCTAAAATATGAAATATTTTTATATGGAATTGCAAGGTTTACTCACACTAAATTTTGTTCCGCCTTATAACCGGGACTCTTATTTATCATACTAAACCAACACCTATCAAATATGTTTGCATTATTCAGAAATATTCACGGCTTTTCTCATGTGAATTGAGAAAAATTAAATTTAAGTAAGTTTCAAAAATAAAATTTGGGACTATATATACATCTGTACCGATTTTTTTTGAAAGTTGGCTCAATGTTTTTTAGGCTGGTTCAGGTTGCATGTGTTAAATTTCAGTGATTTTGGTGCATTTTTATCTCATATCAGATGCGAATATATATGGAAGCTGCTTCCAAATCTGGACCGATTTTCATTATTTTCTGTAGGATTAATCCTTGTACAGAAGATATGCTTTGTGCAAAATTTTATATCAATCCGACAATAGATGAGCTTTCTAGGGCTTTTGATCAAATTTTAACATAAATTTCCCCTCTGTGCAAACATAGAAAACAAAAACAACTTGGCAAATTCTGCAATACTGTAAAAATCATTAACAATACCGGTGGTAGGAATTATCATATTCGAGGATTTTTACAAAAACTATTGTCAGACCAGAAAATCTGTTACTGAAATTTTCGACATGATTGTATATAATTCCTTCGATATATTACGAACATTGATGAACACAATGCATGGTTTGTTGCTTTAACTTACAGACAACAAAGACAAAACAGAGCTACTCCATTGGGATTATTAAAAAGGTTTCCTCCCTTGCCTTGTCGTATTTATGTTTTCTTTTCATGTTTGTTCTGATTTTTAACTATTCCTTATATATATATATATATATATATATATATATATTATATATATATATATATATATATATATATATATATATAAGGAATAATTAAAAATCAGAACAAACATAAAAAGAAAACATAAATTACGACAAGGCAAGGGAGGAAACCTTTGCACACTTCTCAGATTGTGCCTGTATAACTCAACTATCAAACCCCAAGAAGAATGAAACGAAAGAAACAAATAAAAACAAGAATCTCATTGTTGGTGTACACAAAAATACAACCAAAGATATAATCATCCTGTCATACAAACAAAACTCACCAAAATTGTTTTTTTTTTCACCATGATATCAAATACCGAGAGAAGAGAATAAAATTGTCGAAGAAAAGAGAATAATATTGTTCAGTTGACAAAAATTATTTGTTGGATTTAACAAAAACAATTGTTGAAATTGTTGACAAAAACGATTGTTGGGCTCACAATACGACATACGGAATCTAACAATATATTTACAATAAATATTTTGCTCTTTGAATATTGTTGGATCAACCATATATTTTTGTTTTTTTTTTGTTTTTTTTTATCATTAATTTGCTACTTCCCACTTTAGGTAAAATAGGGACCAATATATATCCTGCACTTTGCCTGTTAAACCAGATCAGAACCCATCCTTTGTACGGAGCAAACTCCAAGTCACCCAATTCGAATGTAGTTCATAGGTTTTATACACACTCATGTTTAATGTCTTCCAATGACCTACTCGGTCTTATTTATGTAAGTCTAAGTTTTTGCATTGCCACTAGCTGGTTTGGCGTTTCCAAGTATTTTTTATATCAGTAAATGAGACTATGGCTTCCAAATTTAATGAACTTTACACACTTGAACTACAGTAATGGCAATCGCACCAACAACAACCTGTACAGTAACAGCAGAGGCCGTGAAGCAGTGAATGAATGTATCGATTACCAATTAGTGGCAGTACCAGCTACAGCATTAGCAACACATAAGGAGTCAACCACGTAAGGCACTACGGTGGTAATTTTTTGGCAGACATTGAGACTCCATTGAATGGCGGCGTAAGCAAACATACAGACAATCAACCGTTTTAATTTTGGGTACATATGAAAGGTGGACGATAGCAACAAATTTTGCGACTGACAACAACAAAGTTTCACATTTTCTTTCTGTAATTTCCTCGACTTTGAGCATGGTATCGAAATTAACGTTCCGCTGTGTTGTTATGATATGCGTAAAAATTTTAATTAGAACTCTAAAAGAAAGTTTACGATACCCCAGCAAGGATATGACGGTATGCGGCGTGGGCCCTTTTTGCTGGGAAATGATTGCTGGAATTTTATGCCGCCGTCATTGACGGTGTTTCATTATCTTTCAAGTCGAAAGGAAGTCGTGATTGGAATGTTAAGAAGTTATCGATAGCATTGACGGTGTTGTGGTTGTTGTTGCTTTTTTCTGTTGCTATACTTGTTGTTCTTGTTAATGATGCTTCTGCCTTAAAAAGTCACATCCGAGATTTTCATGAGTTTTAATGAAAATTAAAATATTTTACCAGCTCATGTTGGCGGGTGTTATCCATTTAAGTTTATTGAAGATTCAGTATCGATACTTTTAAATTAAAAACAAAGTATTAAACGTGCATGAAATCGAATATTTTTAAAGGAAAATGATTGGAAAATGTTGTGAATCCCAACTGTTGATATTTGGAAAAAAGGTAAAAGTTAATTTTAACTAAAGAAAGGTAAACATTAATACACATATGGTGCCATTGAGCACACAACAAATAATCCCAAATAACTGTCCAAAAAAAGTTTATTATAGAGTCGGCAAAACCAGTCGATAGAGTATTAAATATTGAATTCATATGCTCACTTCTAATGACAGGTTTCCATTTAATAAGCTAAAAGGGTTTCAGTTTTCCCATGATTATTTCAATTCGTATCCCATAGCCTAACAAAGTTGTTATTGGTGGTGGCGGTGGTGGCGGTGGTGGCTAATGAATATATCGATTGCTAAAATATCTAATAATTAGACGAAACAATAAACTAATACACCATACGAATCAAACATAATCACAACAGCCTTTGCAGAAAGGGGGAGAGTCGCTTGACTGTAGACGCCGCCGCCGTGAAACAAATTCTGTGGTTTACACATGATTGACGCCAGATGCTAAACTTTTGATCCCATGGGAGAAAAACTGAACGGTATGGGGCATGCCAGTAAAACACTTTGAATACTTGAACAAACAGCAAGAATGCTGAACAAATATTACATGGTTGTTAAAATTGTGTACCGTACAAGTACGTAAATTGCACAGACTGCATGCAGGTCAAAATGTAGGCTGGAGTATGCGAAAAAAAACTAATGAGTGAAACAGCATGAGGCATTAAGTCTTTCCGTAAATAAATGAACATTGAGGGAATGACAACTCACATGGGCTGGGTTGAGCAAATGGTTAAATTTATGGTAAATCGGGGACTAAAACACTTGGTCTCTAGATTCACCACGGTATATGTAAGTTCATTAACACCAGTCTCATTTGTGCCCATGCTACACCCAAGAGAAAGATTAACAGACCCAAAATATATTCTCACAGCGACTGAGAGAGCACATTACCCGTGTCCAGTCATGATATTAATATTATTCTAGGAGATTTTAAGGCTATACTTGGAAAGAAAATGTATTCGGTACCACGGCCGGAAAGTTCAGACTTCCTAAGATAGCATTCGGAACGGAATAAGGTGGATCGATATTGCAGCGGTTCCAACACCTCGACTTACATAATACCCCATGGTTTTCTCCATATAGCAAAAGCAGAAACCATACCGATCATGTTGTGATAGACGGAAGATACTGTTCCAGTGTTTTAAACGTCCTATCGATTCAAGAAGCGCACATTGATTCGGAACATTTGTGTGTGCCTGTTACAATACGTACGAGGGGAACTAAAAAAGTTTCTGGCCTAGGCAAAACGCCATGCCAGACGCCATTTGACATTTTTTGGAAAGTTTGACAGTTTTTAGGCTAAACGTACTCAGTTTTACATACGATCATGTATTTGTTGTTTACAGTGGCGTGATTGAATACCTCCAAAACATAGTTTTTGAAACTTTTACAGCATCTTCTGGTGAATGCTGATATTTTTCGGGCTTATACGCACAGTTAATCGACTCCTGGATCCATCTTATACACGTTTTTAAAGCACAGAGGTCGTATTTTTTATAAATTTCTTGAACAGGTTAACATGGGAATCATCGAGAAAAAAACATTTTTGCCGCTAAGTGTTCGTGCAATATCAAATAATGGAATAAATGCCCAAGGATGTCTGTATCTTACGGTATATTACATGACTACCTTGCATTATCCGTTCGCAGGCGGTTTAATTTTTTCTGGCACAACGGTCGTTTTCGGACAACTTCACCACCTTCGATTTTTAGCGAGTGTCGGCCTCGATTGATTTCCTTTGATGGTCCTTTATCAAAGATTTAATTTGATCGATGTATTCTTGCGGTGATAATTTTTTTCAACCCAACACGTGGTCAAACGTCAACCAATACTGAGAACGGTTATGCTAAAAAATTTCAACCTTTTCAATGGAAATTTAAAATGGCGTCTGACAACTCTGCGTATTTCCTAGGTCAGAAACCTTTTTAATTTCCTTGGTATTCGTTCTAAAGTTGCGTCAAAATTTAAATCTGACACAGCACTGAAGCTAGATGTGGAGGAGCCGCTCAACTTGCCCACATGCAGGAAGACGGCACACCTTGTCTCCATAAAGTCAAAGCGCAGGGGCAAAGATCAGTCCACTCTCTTCGAACTGCCGCAAATTCTATTGGTGGGCACAAAAAAACTAACACCTAAAAATCCATTGTATACAGGGCAGCTCTGGCAACACAAAGCGTCAAGGAAACATAACGGGAGAAGAGGAGAGAATAAGTGTAAGAGTGAGAGTCAGAAGTCCGACAATTTTATCAAAGTGTAAAAGCCAGACCGAAGGAATCTGGTAACTGATACAGATGGCGTACTAAGAATCTGGAAAAAGCATTTTTGAAGCTTTTGGTATTTAACATGTGTGGCGATGAAGATGTGTTGTTACGATTGGAAACTTAGTTTGTTATGTCCAGTGCACAAGAAAGGGGACACGACTGTTTGTGTCAACTACAGAGGCAAATTCTACAACCCATCACATATAAAGTGCAGTCGAGCGTATTTTGTAAACGGCTGAAACCTATGACCATTGAAATAATCAGTTTAAACCAATGCGATTTTAGATCTAGCAAATCTACAATACCTCATACCTTCTCTCTACGCCAACAGATCGTCGACTATAAGGTCGCCTTCGAGAGCCCAGTAATGTGAAAAGTCTTCAAATCCATGTCAGTATGGTATTCGATTATGTAGAATAACATTGACACGATATCAGCAGTTAAAATAGGAAAGAACCTCTCGTAGTACAATATGCAATAAAGAAATAATGGTAGTGCCCTACGGAGATGCCATCAAAATAATAGGTCGATCAAAGCGATCCGTAACCGACACCTTTGCAAAATTTAAAAATTCTAAGTTTGTGGTATCAATCAACAAGCACTTCGTCCAGTAGACTCGGACCAGCTGCGGGCGGTAAAAAATACAAATTTGGGAACGCCGTAACTAAAACAAATAACATCAGCTTGTAATTCAGAGTAGCATAAGTAAACAGTTTAAAAGCAAGAATTACCTCAAGCCAAAGAAAAATCACATTCTACCTACCATACCATGCATTGATACTTGCGGGAGCAAAGTAGGCAGAACTTATTGTGTGTGAGACAAAAATTCTACCAAAGATTTACGGACCAATATGCTTTGACGGTAAATACTCGTCTCGTATGAATCATGTACCTTCCGACCGACATCGATGCAGTAAAACGTATCGAGCTTCAACGATTGCGTTAGATGTACCATGTCAACAGGATGGATGCAAGCTCCAGAAATGCAGAGCAATTTGACGGCATGCCCTCCAAGGTAAGGCCAAAACTCCGATGGAAAGATTATATCACAAAACATGTCATCCAAAACTGAAGAAGTAAAATAACGGTGCGTTTGGAAATCTATTCTTAGTTCGCTTTGTGGAACAGAACGTTCTGCTTAGAAAACAAGTAAGAAAGTATCAGTCAGCTGTGCTGAGGGAGATATATGGTAACATGGGGCGCATTCGCCACATTTTTGTTCAAAATGTTCTCATATAGGCACCGTTAAAGTTTTTCCAAATATTATTTTTGGTAGAAATATAAACATATCTTGACTATAAGATTTGATATATAAATGGTTATAATTTTGTTTTAAAAATAATATTTTTGAGAATTTACAAAATGCTTAAAATGTGGCGAAGCCTCCCCATGGGGCAGCTTCGCCATCGATATGGAACATTCTCCAACGGACTCTAAAACTGTATTTTACCATACTTCTTCCTTAAATATCAACATTATGCAAAAAGGAACATGTTTTCTATTAAATAATCATAAATTATTCTAAAATTCACAAAAAGAACCCGATTCTAGCACTTAATTGAACTAGTTACCATGAATTTACCCAGCAAACCAATCGTACCGACATCGTAACGAAATCGGGACGATACGTCCGATATCTTATCCGAAATCGTAACGATATCTTAACGAAAGTTGTATGAAGTGGTTGACATAATTTCGGAACGAAATGTCGGAGCGACATCGGATCGATTTCGGTCCGATTTCGTAACGAAATCTGAAGAAAATCCTTGGGAAATTCGGAAAGGAAATTTCTTTCCGACATTCGTTCCGAAATCGGGACGAAATCGCTACAAAATCTGAACTATTTCCTCTCCGAAAAATCGTTTAGAAATCGGAACGAAATCTGAACGACTTTGCTTCCGAAATAGTTCAGACATGTCGCACATCAGACATTTGGTTTGCTGGGTAGGTACAAAAATAATAATATTACTAAAACAAGATACGTTTAGGACAATATTTGATTTTAACTTCACATTATAGTGTGGTATATCTATGTCATAAAGAATTTAAGTTAAACATGACAAATTTCTAACATTAACCCACCATACCTATGACTCAACTGCCAACTTTGGAGAGGTAATAGATCTTCTTTAAACTCACAATTTTGCCTTTAACGGATTTTTTTATATCACTTGTAACTTGTAACCGCCCAGTGGCGAAGGCGCCCCATGTTACCATACTCTCAGCCACTGACAAAAATAAACATAATATGATTTTGTATCATGAGTTTGCTTTAAAATCTTATTGACATACATATACCAAACTTTTTCATAAAGAACTCGAAATATTAAATTACGTTAAACTAAGTTTGGAAGAAACTTTTGAAAAAGCTTTAGAGTTATTTTGGAAGTATTATCCCAGGAAGTATTGACTTACTCCGGAAAAAATTGTACTGAGGCCGCTAAAACAACTTACTGAAAAAAAATCCAAACGATTCGAGAGGAGCTCTTAATCTTCACTTTTTCCCAATTTTCTGTGGGAGTTACCCGAAGGATTGGACCGATATTGTCGATATTCTAACCTGATACATGACTAGATGATATAATATGTGCAATTATCTTGCGGATTTGCCATTTTGGTTGGTGTCGTCAGGGTTTCATGGAGCTTTTAGACTAATATCTTAAGAAGTATGGACTTGCGCAAGAAAAAAAAATGTAGCATCGTAAAGGCAGCCGCAAGGAGTGGGCCGATATAGTGCATATTCGAGTCCGCTATATATCTGGAAGGAATAATACCATGTTCAATAATTGCACCAAACCAATTGCTCCATTCACACCATTTTACAAAAAAAAAAATTTAACTTTTGAGGGGGAGGTACCCGAGGGCGTGGACCGATATGGCCCATCCTCGAACTTATACTAAGTTTGGACTAATTATTACCATACCCAAATTTTGGTTCGAATCGGTTGATGCGTTCGAGAGTTATCGTGCGCACCAGCCAGACAGACGGACGGACATGGCTTAATCGACTTCAAATTGTCTGAAACGAATTTCGTCCAAACAGACTTAGGGTCTAAAACCGTTATTTCGATGAGGCAAGTTTTTAGTCGTATCAAAGTGTATACACCCTTTCTAGCCTAAAGACTGATGTTATAAAAATCATTTGATTAAGTAAGATATAAATAAATTGGTCTATTCTCCCTTTATTAATACACGATATAACTTTTATATAACTTCATTTATACGAAAATTCAATCGTGTGTAAAAAGTTAATGAAGCCAGAATTTTTTTAGGAAGTAGAACATTCGAGATTTGAATCTTTCTCTTACGGGAATTTCTGCACTCAACATTTTGAAAAAGACGAAAACTATTTAATCCATTACAACAGCATATTTAACAGACATAGATTGTGTTAAATTGTTAACAGATTCGTTGTTTCCTATTTATGATACCCATCGATATCCAGTTGGATTGGTTAGTTTAGTTTTTGTTAGTATTGAAGCCACCGTGGTGCAATGATAAGCACGTCCCCCTTGCGGTTCAATCCCTGACCAGAAGTAATGCTGACTTACATTTCTCGAGTATTTCACTCAGAAAAAAAAAACTTCTTAACAAGTGGTGTCGTAAGACACTTCGTTCGGACTTGGCGATGAAAAGTAGGTCCCACATCATTAAGCCAATGTGAATCCGGGGTTCACTCATTGATATAAAAGAAGTCACGCTTGTTCCTTCGGGGCTGTTGTAGGAACATATGTACCTGTTGCGAAGACATCAAAGAAGTGGATAGCATTATTTTAAATACATATAAAATATATTGAGCTAATGTGTGCCGGGGTTTTCCCCATAATAAGTATAACAACTTCGATTCAGACGTCTGGTTATAAACCTACCCCAATGTGTAGGTACCTTTGCATGGGAGATATACGAAAACGATTTTGGTTAAATAAAGAAAAAACCGTGACTGTGACTGTGTCGGCTATCAGCATATATATCCAAACTCTAGATATATAGGAGTCAAAACAAACAATCCTGATAGCCAACGACTTGTAGACAGGTGACGAGACAGGTGTTCAAGACGACACAAGATGGTATATGCCATCGCTTCGCTATCTGGCATATTTATTGACTGACTAAAACCTATGGATAACGAACTCTGGTCATGCCAATGCGGTCATGGACTTGTCAAGCCTAACATGGACCAGATCTGGCAGCTTTTGCGAGGTCTTTATTTTTTTCAGAATTGCAGCAGGATCAAAAGAACCTCATGTCACTGGAATTGCATAATTTTCATATGGAAAAATATGAGTCGCTTTCGTTGCGTCAATGAAAACTGACCGGAAGTCGATCCATCTACGAGACAATTCCATACCATGGCGATAATTGTCATACGATTATGTGTGAATTATAAAAATAACCACAACTATAGAATTCTTTTGGAACTGAATGCATTTTGGGAACATTGATCACATCACATGATTCATATCCTTACCACAACAACTGAAAAAGAAACTATTTAATTTGTAAGAGCTATTCTCGTTGTTGGCTTTCATTTATCTCTGACAAATACATAGACAATCTTTCTACGAAATTGTGTACCATGTTTCCGTATCATTAACGTAACCTACGATGGCAAAAAAGATATCTGTTGTCTGATTTAAGGAAAAAATTGAAAAGTTGAAATAAAACAACAACAGTATTCAGAACTGAAACATTTCTCTTTTGCATTTAAGCCAATGTAGAATATATTCGGCTTTTTGCATTATACGGATTGTACAAAAAGCTGTCAGCAAATTTCATTATGTACTTTAGCACAAGCTTATGCCAAAACACAAATACACTCTTGTATCCCAAGGCTATGGATGGGCTATGGGTCGCCGGTGTGTGCATGTGTGTGTATGTACATACTATATTTGCATTTTGTTGAGGAATGTTCAGATGGGTGTGTTTGTATTCAAAATCCTAGCAATGAAATGAAATTTGAAAACTCTCATATACACAAACTTAGTTGTTGTCGTTTTTTGGGGGACAAAGAACAGTGGAGCATGTGATAGATTTTTTTAACATAACATTTTATTTTTTAAAATTACGTTTTATTTTATATAATTAATTTGTATGTCCTCTACCATGAAGACACATAACTTAAAGAAGAACAAATTCTATAGAAAAATGTGGCTAAATCGTTTAGATGATAGCGATGCTGTCCCACATCCGTTATGTCTGAGGAGCCTTTACCCAAGGCGAAACATGTCATGTCACATAGTGGTGGGTGTGTGGGTTCGAATCGTCGGCTTTCCTTTTTTACTTGCATTATTGATCATAAGGAATTTAATTAAAAAATTAATACTAAAAATGATCTTCGTCTAAAAAAGGCAAACAATTTTAAAATAGGTAAAGGTTTAACGTTTAACATGAAGTCGAGCAGTACTGTTTATGTCAAATTGTGCGGTACTGTTTTGGAAATTTTCAACGTATTTTTTGTTTGATAATATTGAAATAGAAATCTTAAATAGTTGGCCAAATTTCCCCACTGACGGACTCAATCTCTACAGTCTACACAGAATAACATTATAGTATTGAAACAAATATCACTAACAACTTTAGGTCGAAGGAGTATGAAGGGTGATTTCGAGGCCTACATCTCAGGAAAGTAAATAAAATAAATAATAATAATAATGTTATAGTTGTGATTGCAATGACGAATAGCATCGCACACGCTATAGTCATCCCTTTCGATACATATCGTGCCAAACAGCAACCATAGGATTTTTGGGCATTATATAAGGTCGCATGTACTTGTTCGCGAAAGAAATAATGTCGTTCTAATCAGAATTTGAATTTTAAAAGATTTGACAAAATCGGATTATCAATTCATAAGTAATCATCAGTCATTGTAATTGTACCGGTAGGGGGTTTTGTCCCTTATCCAGGAAGTATGGACTTGTCCAAACAAAAATTGTACCGTAGTAATAGAGGCAGCGAGGACAACTTGCAGCAAAAGCTTAAAAACAATCCGAAACGTGTTCGGAAACTGCAAGAAAAATCTTGTGTGGGGTGTACCCGAAGGAGTGGACCGATATAGTCCATATTCGAAGATGAACTATATATGTCTGAGAGAAAAAAATACGAGGAACAAATTTTGATAAACTCGACTTCTACTATTTTATATAATTTTTGTGGGGGAGGTGCCGGAGGCAGTCGGACCTTTTTGGAATTTAGTTCAAGTATGTACAACATATGACGAGGAACAAATGAGTTGATCTGATAGAGAATCATCCAGCTACCCAGCTTATTTTTTGATCGTATCAAAGTGTATATACCCTCGTTAGCTGAGAACATTAAGAACGGACCATTTTTTCGTAATTTAAATTTTAATTTTGACAGTCCACAATTCCTTTAAAAATATTTTTTGGAGATAACGATTTATCATACTATTATTAATCAGTAGCGCTGCTATATGGACGCCGAAAATGCGACAGAATGGTGCTGGAAACATACCCGCTTTGTAAATCCATTCGAACAAGAAACGTTGATGTTGAGTAGCTGCGAATAGAACAGGCATGCAGCGAGCATACTAGCCATTGTACCATGGTGCCAACCGATTAAAACTAAGTTATATATTTATCGGGTTCAACCCTTTGTATTTCTTGAGTACATTAGGGTGACAAAAAAAGAAAAAAAATTTTGAAATTCCGATCTCCAAGAATTTTTGTAGGATTTTTTTAGCCACAAGAATGAAATGGTAATTTTTTGTTCATCCATTGGACTATAAATACGACTTTTAAAGAAAATGCAATTTTGCCCCTATACAAATTTTCTATGAGAACAAAGTTTGTTCGGCTAGCACGAGTTAACGTTAACAGAACGCCTTAAAATTTCATATATAAGGTTTTTGGATCAAAATTTGAAAATATCTAATCTAATATTAAATCTCACATCACCACTGTCCCTGTTAGCTTTTCAAAAAGGATTTTCCTTATAGGCACTAAAAAGACATACACAACTTTTTTGGGGTTTTCTTTTTTACAACAACAACAAAAAGAAGAAAAACTGAAATGCAACAACAATTGTTGAACAAAATTCTATACATTTTGCACCACAAAACAATAACCGAACAAATGCAATTTGCAGCAAATGTTGCTACTTTTTTCCATCATCACTTTTATAACACCGACCAAACAAAGTAAAACAACATTTTTTAGTTTCGTTTTATTGTTGATTTCTGGAGGTGAAAAAAGTTGTTTACTCAACTTTTAGGCAGACCTTAATTCATACAAAACGTTGTTGTTTGCTACATTTAGCATACCGAAATCGGCAACCAACAAAAAATACAAATCAACAACATTGTTAAGTCGAAACTGCAAGAATAAGCTTGTCTTTCAAAAAAGAAGATGAAAACACAACAACGCAATACACAGGTTAAGTGTTGTGGTAACAATTGCAGCAATAGCAACAACAAAAACAAAATATGAAAAACATCAACAACCATTGCAGGTGTTATCTGGTAAAGGCAAACCCAAAGGGGAAGGGGAGTTCAATCCTTTCCAAAATTCGAAAACTCTTACGGATACGGATATTGCACCAAAAATTTTGCCAAAATTCCATTTTGTGTGTTTCTTTTTTGTTTCGGCTGTGCTAAATGCAACGTTGGTTCTTAGAAGTTGCGGTTTTTCTTTATCGCCTGCAGTGTGTGTTTGGCTAAAAAGGATATCGTAACATTCGATTGCAATTGCATATGCCGCAACATGGTTGAGTGAGGAAAGGGTATTTGAGTATGTGTGTGTGTGCATCTGTAAAGAAGACTTATGTTCCAGTTTTGGTATATCAGTTGTATTTCAAAGCAATCCAACTCAAATTTAATACAACTTTGTTACCTCCTTGCAGTTCCCATATGCTTTCCTTCACATACGTCTATAGTGTTCGATTTTAGCATGATAGAACTTTAATTTGATTCATACAACAGTTTGTTTCTAACACTAATATTTACTTCTATAAAAAGTACTTTTTTAACTTGTAACAATAGCTCTAATATTTGAACGAAGTCGTACTTACAGCGTTGGATAATAAGCATGCAAAATGGAATCGCCTGTTCTTAAAACTGTTACATAACCTCGACTTAACAGCATTTTTGTGGTAGAAGTGGTGTATGAAGGATTTGCCCTGAAGATTCGCACTTTCTGGGACCGATATTTCTAGAAGTTTTGCATACCTTAAAAAAATTATAGTGGCGTAGTCATGATCACAAGGATTATCCCCAAAATTAAGAGCAAAAGTTTTGATACTTTTGGAGAAAGAATAGTCCTTATTGGATGGAACTTCATGTAAATTCGAGAGTCACTTCGTTTGAAAGTTAACCTGCTAACCTGCCATTTTAGTTGTTCACCGTGGTTTTCGGAATTTTTGGGTCATTGTTTTAGGAAGCTTTGATTTGCCCAAGAAAAAAATATATCGTTATCATCATTGCCATAACATGATCCTCGAATAGACCTGGAACTAACCTGAAGTGAATGTGGGAGGAATATACCGGAACGATTTTTTCAATATAGACCGTCAGTAATTTGCTATACGCTGTGAAGAAATATTAGGATTTGCAAAGTTCAAGGTTCAACAGTCATTTTAGTTGGTGGCGACTTTGGACTATTACATTATTTGGTAATAATTCCGAAAGAGCCCTTTAACGACACTTAGTCAACCCTAGGTATCGCTCCACTCTTTCTGGTTAAAAAACGTTGACTATGTGCCGTTACAAAGAGCTCTTTCGCAATTATTAAAAAAAGTCAATGCAATCTGTTTACTGACCCAACACGGGGAAGCTTCGCCACTCTTGTGCCTTTGCCAGATGTTATATAAAGATTGTAAAAGAGAAAGTTGTAAATCTTCGTTCGTCGAATTTTAGCGGCCAAAAGTAACTAATTATTTCTGGCGACATGCCATTATTTATAAAAATTAGTTAGGTTGGATATTTTTAAGGAGTTGCTTTGCTGGGTATAGCCTTTCTCCGAACTTCATCTAATTTTACAAGAAATATTATGATTCTAAGTCTGAAAATCCGTAACCTTCTACGAGAGTTAGCGTGTTTTGACCAGCCTGGCAAATACGCAGATGAACGGACATGCGGCGTTGAAGCATGTTTTTCAAAACAACATATACATATTTTCTTCAATCTTCAATTCAAAAGCAAAGAATATTGACGTCGTATGAGCTGCAAGATGCATAGTTATAGGAATCTGTACACCTAAAATGGTGCCTGGATATGAATCCACTGACGTAGATACCAGAAATGGATGTCAAACATTTCGCCATGAAATGTAAGTGGAGAACTAACGTCAAAGTAAAAACCATAGCGCATGGAAGTCTTTTTTCTGATTCCGAATTCTTCAACGGGATTGTAGAAATGTTTTTCGTATATCGTTTATAGCCAAGTTCCTTTTGCTGTGGAACTCAACGTACATTTATTATTCCAATCTTTCAAATTGATTTAAGACCAAAGCACTACCTCCTTTTTACAAGGTAAAGTGCTACATATTGTGTCTGGTTTAGGGTGAATGCAATAGAATTTGTTGATTTCGGTACGGCACAGCTCATATACTCCCACTTTGAAGGATATGCATGCATTTGCAACAAGCTGTAATGGCCTTTAACGCATTATGCTTTAGGCAATTTCAAGTTGCATAGGATAGCAACACATTGCCCTTAGCTGTTACGACGTTGAATCGAATCGAGCCACACCAAACGGAAGTTGGCTATGAACGTTTGGTCATAATGTTTTTCATTTGTTTTTTCTTTCAGCGTTAGGTTGAGTCCTGCTACGACTGTTTGTGTTAAGAATTGTTGGCATGTTTTTTGTGTTGGTAGAAGGAAAGAAAGGAAAAAATATAAATAAATTTAATCCCCGCCAGTTGTTCAAAAGTTTATGTTGCCTACTTGTGTTGCTCTTGTTGCTGCTACCTACTGTTTTAGTATTAGTTGATGTTGTTGTTGTTCGTCTTCTGTTGCCATAATAAAGCTAATGTCTGCTTGTTTACGGCCCACAAACGTAAAGCATTTCAAATAAAAATAAAACAAAAAGTGTGGAAAATATGCAGCTTTTGGGTAAACAAAACAACATGCAAAGCAACAACACCAATAACAACAGCAGCAATAGTTAATGTAAACAAAGAAAAACCCACCAACAAACAAACAGTGCCAACCAAAAACGACCAACAAATAAACAGTTGCAGGTGTAAACACCTCCATGGTAAACATAATAGAAGGGCAAATGAGAGTTCATTCCACCGTCAAGCGTTTGGTGCGGCAAATGAATAAACGGCCCTCTACTTACCGACCGAAAAAATTGTATAAATAATATGAAATTAAATAAAACAAATAGTCTATTGGCAGAGTGACCATTGTCCGTCTAGTGTGCTCTGGACTCCGATCCATAGCCATCAGCTTTGTCCTAAATATTCAGAAGGTATGGCAGTAACTCGTGTTCTTGTGGCTATTCCTCCAATAACAAGGATATGCACTGCAATTAAATTGTTTATTTTAAATATTTTAACTGTTGATAATTGGTAAATATGGACAAATGTTTGAGAAATGGTTTTCACGGAGATATATACAAATAACAACAATAGTGTGAGATGTGTATGAACATTGTTTGCTTCCTTTTTTGGTAATATCGAGAAGAGCTTATTAGTTGAAAAATCCTGCAAAAATATACATACATATGTATTTGAATGTTTGTATATATTCCATATATTCAGAGACTCGTAGTCATAAAATATGATCTTATGTGTAAGTGTATGTGCCTTACTCACCACGTTAATGCTACCTACCTTTGCCATTTCAAGTTCTTGCAATGAATTTTATGAAATATTGCCATAATTTTATTTTGAATGTCGTTGCTGAAATGGCATTGAAAATATAAAAATTGCAGTACAATAATTACATTTGGCTTCTTGGTAATTGCGATGATTAACAAGGACTTGGATACCAAAATTTATTACTTTCATTTTATAATTTATACATTAAAACAACATGTACATACATTAATAATAAATAGCATTTGGTAGCCATGTATCAATGAGATGTTATGTGTGTTTAGTTAAGTGAAATTTAGACTGCATTTTTAATGAATAAAATCCCATCGCTACACGAACTCCAAAGAACTTTAAATATCTTTGTATAATAAGGATCGTGAAAGCAAACGAGTTCAGAAAAATAAGGAAAATATTCGATGATAATATGTGTGTTCGTTTACTCAATAATTTGTAAAATTTTTTACAATTCCAGTAACTTCTTGCAAACGACTAAGCTATTTTGCATTGTACTGTAGAGTAAACGAACAGCATTCAGTAACAATTTGTAAAAATTTTGAGTAAACGAACACACATATTGTTACTAACTTCTACCTCATGAGGCATCTCATCTTCAGACAGATCAGCATTCAAGCAAAATTTTTATTGAATTACTTACTAATAAAATAGTCTAAATTACCCACTACCCTTAACCATTCTCAAAATATCACCTAGCCAATGTGATTGGAGTAATTTTATTATATTATATATCCCTGGGTGACCCCCACTTGAAATTTCAGAAAATCGAAAATTTTGTTATTGGCTAAGTCGATCGGAACAATATTGCCTAAGATATGAGCTTTGGGAATGAACAATTTATAGTGTTTTGTATGCAACATAGAAACTTAAAACGTGTTTTTCTCGAATTGATATTTCGAAATCGATGCCAACTCTAGCTCGAAAACTAATGGACGGATTGTCATACAATTTTGTGGAGTTATCAAGGACATAAAATCATCGATCGATTTTAATTTAAATGTTTTCGCCCGTGAACAAATTTTGGTTCACCATATCAGTAAAAACTAATATTTTTAAAAAAAATTGGATGAAGGACTATGAAAAATATATGACGATCGGTTTATTAGTTTTCGAGCTAGAGCTGGCACCGCAAAACGGTTGTAAAAGAGAGGGTTTCGTGGACGGACGCATAATGTGGTAAATGGGAGGCTACGCCAGCGCCGATTTTCTCGCAAAATACAAGTGGAGAAATCTTCAATATCGATGGCGAAGCTGCCCCATGGGTGGGGAGGCTTCGCCACTTTTTAAACATTTTGTAAATTCTCAAAAATAATATTTTAAAAACAAAATTATAACCATTTATATATTAAAACTTATGGTCAAGATATGCTAATATTTGTACAAGAAATAATATTTGAAAAAACTTTAACGGTGTCGGTATCAGAACAAAAGGAAGAAGGAGCACCATGTCACCATATTTTTCAAAAAAAAAAAAAAAAAAAAAAAAAACAACATCAGCCTCTAAATTGAGATGTGCTCTTTCAATAGTGAAAATGGCTTTGTTGGGCATCCCTAAAAGTACATTAAGTTCTTGATCAGCGTAAAATTCTTAGCCGATTTAGTCCTGTCCGTCCGTCCGTCTGTTTGTTTTCGGTCTGAACATACATCAAGTTCGAAGATGGGCTATATCGGTCCATGATTTGGTATAGCCCGCCTATAACGGTACCGCCCGATTTTAGATATTTTCAGCACTGAATTAGATATAATTTGACATTTAGGGTTCCCTTCTCTACCAAAAATTATGGACATAGGTCCACGTTTTCTTATAGCCCCCATATAGTGGTCCCGTCCGATTTCAGCTATTTTGACGCTTTTAGATACATTTTCAGACCGAATTAGCTAAAATTTTACAATAAGGGTTTCCAATGACCAAGAGACTTCACCACCATAAATTATGGGCATAGGTCCACGTTTTCTTGTAGCCCACATATGACGGTACCGTCCGATTTCCGGTATTTTGGCACTTAGGGTTTCTAGTGGTCAAGTGACTTCTCCAGCTAAAATTGTGTGCATAGGTACATTCGCAACAGAAAGAACACTAGTTTTCAAATAAAATAATTCGAATTACAAATGGAATAATTCGAATTACAAATGAAATAATTCGAATTGCAAATGGAATAATTCGGACTTCAAATGGAATAATTCGAATTACAAATTGAATATTTTTAATTGCAAATGGAATATTTTTAATTACAAATGGAATAATTCGAGTTACAAATGAAATGTTACAAATTATAAATAGAATAATTCGAAGTACAAATGAAATTCTCGAATTACAAACAAAATATTACGAATTACAAATAGAATAATCGAATTACAAATGAAATGTTACGAATTACAAGTGAAACGTTTCGAATTACATGTGAAAAAGGTGTATAATTTGGTATTGGGTATGGGTTTGAAATAAATATGTCCACAATTGTGGACATAAGATATGGCCCCACATAACGATTCCAACCGATGCACAGTGCGAAATTTGGGAAGTTTAGTGGAACTTTAAGGGATTTTTAAAGTACATGCAATTAATTAAACTTTTATTGAATTCGTTAGCTAAGTACTCCACTGCAAATAGTCCGTACTCAGTTTGCCGATTTACTCCACGAAACGACTTAAAAATGCACTTAAAGTTGCATTTTTGTTTAATATTTTTTTTTTTTTTTTTTTTGTAAGAAATTTATTTTTGATTCATTCAAAATATGGAGTTGTGCGGACAAATGGTAAGTCAGTATGCCATGATTTATTTTTCTTAATATTTTACAAAACAATTACGATATTTTATACTTTAAAAAAATGCAAGAAACCCTTTTTGTTTTCGTGCAATTTTAGTCGGAAGAAGTGATTTTTTGAAGTTTTCAAAATTATAATTTTTTATTTTCCGTGGAAATTTCAAAAGTGAGTTCCGTACATTCACGTGTTATAATCTGAAAGATTGGATTCTCCTCTGTTCGTAAAGCTATAAAACTGCTGCGGTATCGCGCGGTCTTTGGAGATATTCAAGATTTTCTGAATTTCATTCAGTTGCATTTTCCAAAAGTGGAAGGTAAACGCGACAATGAACCCAATGTGGACTGTGTTTTGAAGAAATGGACTCACTAATTCTAACAATGATAACTTCTGTAAAATTAAGAAATCTCTCGCAATTTTTCATAGTTTTGACCCCTAAATGTTGGGGATTTACATATAGTGCAACATTTTTAGATGCTGCGGTGCAAATACCAAAATACGTTAAAAATTGTAATGCAGTGCAGACCTGAACTTGATTTGAAAGATATTATTAACAAAATTAATGGTACAGAACGGCTGAATGGACCAATAAACATTACAGATACAAATGAAAACAAAAAATATTGACATTTTACTCCTTAATAGATGTGTAGGGTTGTGGGGCTTCACCCAGAAGTGGACCTATGTTGACAGCTTTTGTGTGAGGAGGTTTTTTTTATTCGCTAACATCTTACAATTTGCATCAAAATCGGCTGCAATTTTTGTCTTTAACCTTTAAAATACCCGATATGAGGGAACCCGGCAGATGGGGGCTATTCCAAAACGCGAACCTATATTGAAAATATTTTGCACATAAGTTTTCTATCCGCTGAAAACTCAATATACCAATTTGCATCAAAATCGATTGAAAAATGAATGTAAAACGTAAAAAACGCAGCCACCGTTACATGAGCGCTACAGGAAACGGCGGGTCTATGTGGTCCAATTTGAGCCCCACACTGTCCACTAATATAATAAACATTTGTGCAAAATTTTAGGAATCTACACCTTTTCCTTTAAAAGTTATTAGTAAAGTTCCGCTAAAGTGCTGATATTTTGCTCTGTGCGATGTCAGTAATTTTGAAATTTTAGTAATGTCAACCACAAATTATGGACATAGCACTTTCTAAAAAGGCAGGAAATTAATTATTTCAATTAAGTTCACAATATATCATTGTACATCCAATAGAAATTCAGGTAAGATATGAAGCGGCTATAAGACTTAAGTCGATGAGCGAGTGGATCGGAAGAGACCACTAAAATATATTATGGGTTACAATGGGTGAATCAATAGATCATATTGTGTCACACCGTATACCTGAAACAAGTGAAGAGATTTTGTGTGAAATCTTAATACCGGACGGAGACATGTGGATCGATGGAACTAACACAGATGCCAGCTGGAAGCTGTGGGTTTACAGAAGGGACTGTGCTAGGGGGGAGGATGGGTCTGGGTCTCTATATCGTAGACCGGGAAGCGTGAATCTCCCTTCGACTGCCGGATCATAACACGATCCGGGGGATTACATAGTGTCTGAACTGGTTTAAGGCCAGCACAAAGCCAATTACTGTAAACATCCTAACGGACAGTAAATCAGCAATTAAAATCATAAATCAAAATCTTTCTTGCAGTGTAAGAAGTCAATAAACGAATACTCCCACCATGGTTCTGTTAGCATTATATGGGTACTAGGTAAGCCTAGATAATGCTAAGCCTTAAAAGCGGGCGTCTAGAGTTAAAGGCATGGACAAAGAATGCTCATATATCCCTTTGAAATACCGATGAAAATTAAAAAATCTTATTGAGGATCCCAGATGAGGACAAAACAAAGGAACTACTGTTGATGAGTAGAAAAGACATTAGAAGACTGACAGGCATCCTTACGGGACACGGTCTACAAGCGCAAATATGTTGTGCAGAAATCAGCGAATGCATAGCATGCAGAGAAGACGACGAAACGTTGGAACACTATCTCTGTCGCTTCCCAGCCTTTGCGACTTTGAGGCACCAACTCCTGGGAGACGACACTATACAGGAACTCAACCAAATTAGGGCAAGCGAGTTCAAAAACTAAGACATTATGTCACTGGCACAGAATTTCTAAAATGATGATAACTTTAAATACTCCCAAACAACAATATTCTTCCCGACATCCGAATTTACATGGCACAATAGGCCAACCCTGGCTTTAGTGTATGTCCATACGTACATGTGGCGATTTTTTATCGCCCATCTTTTCAACCCTACAACTCGTTATTTTCAGAAAATATTAACTTGGTGACGTTATTTTGTAGTGAGAGTGTTGACTCATATGGCCCTTAGTTGTTGCTCGAGTGTTCTACGGTGTTATTTATCAAAAACAATTGTTGGGAACAGCCTGAATTCATCTTACTCGCAAAATGTAATTAATTTAAAATTTAATGAAAACAAACTAAGTCTTGCCAGAACTTTTTTGTCATTTATTGTATAGGTGGCTTCATCAGTCTGCCGTTCCATTAGCATATCCTTTTTAACATTGTTACTTGCTACATTGTCAAAAACAATGCAGCCATACAACAACATGAAAGAGATGAGCACAAGTGCGCATTAGAACACGCAAAATCATTAATATCGCGTTTAAAACTGAACACGTCAACAAAATTTTAAACTTTCATCATAAATCCAATCCCAGCACATTACCGACAATCATCATCATCATCAAAAAAAATCCAGAAATGAAATCCAATGAGACGCACCAACGCAAAGGCATCGCTTTCCTTTACAAGCGCCACAAACACACTCTGACTTCGTTATACTGACTGACTGCTTGCCTGTTGTAAACAGCTACATGGACAAACAAAGACTTCAACAAGTCAAAACACTACATCAGAGAACTGTCATCCTGAAACAACACCAATGCCAGCTAAGGCAGGAAGCAGAGGATTTCAGGGGATGTCAAGGAAGTCTTAATGTAAAATTTAAAAGGCTGTTTAAGTGATAAATGACTTTGTAAATATTCGCGGACAAATTGTTGTTATTCGATTATAGTCAAAACGTAAACGTGAACGACAAATGACGGAGATATAATGAAAGAGCTATACGACTGGTAATTGACGCTTCCAAGGCTTTCCATCCCATCCCTGATGTAATGCAAATGGATTTTGATAAATTATGTATTTTATACAGATATTTTTTTCATTCAAAACATTCTGGGTTTGTAACCATATTTTATTGGGATGTCATTAATTTTGAAATTATTTATTGTTGTTGTTTTCAAAAGCTAATCAAAACAAATCATACCATCTGCTTACCTCTTGGGGAGACTTCGATCACAATTTCAAGACATTTTAATAAATATGATTTCATATAGGTATAGAAAGAATTGAATTGAGGTTCTTCTCTTGTTTTGAAACAAAATATCCACTATATAGATATACATGGCCTATAAAACATAAAATCCGGTATTAACGCAAGATGTTGTAGTAGCAAGTGTTAAAACGTAAAACAAACATTTACTATCCATTTTGTAGGGTGCAAATCATACCTACTGAAATTGTCAGTCACACAAGAAGTTGCTCTTAACTATTCTTTAAAGTTCATTTAAACATGAATGTCAACACTCAGCAGCAACAACAACGATGCGTAGTTGTAAAGTAAAAAACAAAAAACAAGCGTTAATTAAATTTATAAGAAATCTGTAAATATCCCTGCATATTCTCCTGGCAACAGTGGTGGCAGGTGACATGTAATGGATTGAATTGTGGACAGGGAAACCGTTGTAACAGTGACACGTATACACAGAGGGGGCATAAAAATGTACTACAAATAAATTGTAAATGTATTCAATGTATGTATATGTTGTAGACAAATTCAACATGCATATGTAGTAGACTACGACAACAACAACAGCAACTCTTTTACGTTGACATTGCAAAAATGTACAATTTGTTTAACCTTTAACTTTTACAAAACGAACAAAAAACCACAAACCTAGCCTAAAATTGTAGCATTCATTGTAACGGCGGGGTAGCTATTGTAATTGTGTGTCACTGTCATTTTACAATTCCATGTAAAATGGGATGTGGGAGTTATCAGTTGTTCTGCTCTCCATTTCTACATTTTGGTTTAATTTTTTTATTTCCACATACCCACACTCTTTGGTAAAAATTTTAATTGACACTTTTACTGACATTCAATGCAATAACATATCCATACGCAAGTATATTTAACATTAATTTATATACACACACACGTACACTCATACGCACAATTATATACAATTGCCAAGGTATATCGGCTTGTGGAACATAAATATGAGACATTTCCTGCAAGTTTGAATCATCTAGTAGGAAAAACGGACTTTCTCATGACATATTTGGAGATTTGTGTGTAATTGAGAATTTAAAGGGAATAATTTTTAACAAAATATTTCAATTTTTCATGGTTCTTTTAATGATACCAACATCAATTCTTTCACATTTACTGTTATTTAACAAATTACATAACAAATTGTTATTAAAAAATGTATACGGGTAGTTCTAAATTATACCAAGGCTAAGCAAAGCCTTTTTTACATACCAAACACAACGGTTTTGACCAGATTTAACATGGCAAAGTCAAGGACGTGTCTTTATCTCTCTTTAATATCAAGTGACCTCCCCATGGTGCCACCTAGGGAACTGTATTTAAAATCCGTTTGCGATAAAACCTTGACCCTGAACCACCCCTAGAACATCATACTAGGGGTGCAATCACAACAGATATCTGCAGCATATTCCAGTAAACGGGCCCAATTGCTTAATGAAAACACTCCTTGTCCCTATAACATATCAACACAGTTACAAATTATTGTCCATTCCCTACAAACAGCCTCAAAATCAATACTTGGATATCAGAGGCCTCGGCCAAAAAACCAATGGCATGACCAGAAGAGTCGCGCTGCTACCGAAAAGAGGAATAAGGCATATAGGGCTACTCTGTCATCAATACCAATGCTTAGTGCGCAAGAGAAGTATCGGGAAAAGGCAGATAGCAGAAACGTTTTTCGAAGGGAGTTCGAAAAAATTGGTATGCATTGGAGCCAAAATGGAGTCCGAATTTTCTACCAAAAAGTGATACATCAAACTGATGGTTGTAGTATAGGCACACATTTCTGTAGAGACGAGCAAGATAATCATATAATGTATCGCTCATTTACTCAAAGAGTGACACATGTCAAAAAATCAAATTTCGTGAAAAACGCGTTTTAAGTTGCCAATTGAAATTTGACTTTCTATTATTATTACACAAAAAATAAAATAACTACTTGGACCATAACTACTTGGACCAGATATTAGCATGATTTGAAGTGCTTTAGTGTTTCATAAAATTAAAGAAACCTAATTGTTGATTTATGCCAAACTCCTGCAAAATAAGCTGTAACTCGTTGAGATTTAGAGATATCAACTTGAAGATAAAATAAGATAAAATAGAGGTCGTAGAAAAAATAGAAATAACTAAGTTAAGAAACGCATTTTTGAGTTATGCCACTCTTTGAGTAAATGAGCGATATGCAGATAGTATGATCAGTAGGGTTATGACTTTTGACATTTTTTCTCAAAAACGATTTCCTGTAGCAGGGAGATGAATGAACTTTTGCCTAATAATCACTACGCTACCGTTTATTTTAAAAATATAATTTTTTGAAAAAATGTATGACATGAAAATTTTTTTTTTTTAAATTATTTTTTGTTGCACGAATGAATAAATATAAAGGTAGAGTTACATTAGGCAAATATTTGCTCCAGCGACCGGCAGTGTGCGCTTACTGAGAGCAAGTGAGCATAAATTCAATGTATTATTAATACTCACTTGATCTCAGTAAGCGCACAATGCCGGTCGCTGGAGCAAATATTTGCCTAATGTGACCTTACCTTAAGCCTACTAATAACTATAATAATGTTTATTTCATTCAAATATTGAAAAAGGTCATGCACATACCACTTTGAAAACATTTAAAATTTTTTGTTTTTTGTTAAAAAATTATATCTTTAAATAAAAGCGTTTACGACATTTTTACGATTCTCAGAATTGAAGAAAAATAGTGAGAAATAAATGTTATGTCAGTTTAATTATCTCATGTGACTCTAAAGTTTATTTTTCAATTGATATCTGCTTACAGTGGACATCAAAAAATTGTCCATAATTTTGATAAATTCAAATTTTAAAATCATTTTGTGCGTGAGGTTTTTTCACCGAATCACCTTATAATTATGATTTTATGTAATCTTATGGCAAAACTCATCACGCTATGATACAGGGATATGTGGTTGTAAAAATGTCATAACCCTAATGATCAGGTTAAAGATGGAACGTAAGTAACCTATGTCCTATCCAAAGAAAAGGATATCAGTCTGTGCGGTCAAATTAGAGGGTCATAACCCAGCGAAAAGTTTCCCTCAAAGATGCAGTTAAAGCAATTCTATTTTTTCTACGAATTTATCTTGTGACAAATTTTCATGCTGATATCTATAAAACACTACGAGTTACAGCTTACTACCAGTTTCGCACTTCAAATCATGTTTGATCTTGCACAGAAATGTATCACTAATATCTAGCTAGCTGTTTGCAAAACATGGTCCATGTAGTTATTTTAGTTTTTGTGACATAATCTTTTTAAGTTGGGAAGTCAAATTTCAATCGTCAACCTAAAACGCGTTTTTCTCGAAACTGGATTTTTTGAGATGTGTCACTCTTTGAGTAAATGAGCAATATGTGCAAGTGATTTGGAATGACATCAAATTATGCATTTTCACACATGATTTTTACAAGAGCGTGGCTACTGAAAGATGCACTCCATTAGCACTGCATTTTAACTAACCCTTTGGATTCACACTTTAACTTACCCTTTAGGGACGAATAGGATGAAGTCAACTTGCATCCGAAGCACGTGTTATGATGCAGTGCTTTGGATTGAATTTAAATGCACTCTTCGGAATGTGTTTTTATGCAGTTCAAAGATGCATTTAAAATGCAAGCCATGTCAAACTAACGCAAAATAAATAAAAAGAATTTATTGTTTGTGTAAAACAAGAATAATAATAACTTTATTACATTAACACAGATTATGAAATTTGTTCATTAAATTCAATCGCAACTGAGTCTGTTTCGTCCGCTCTCCATTTAATCCAAGCTGAAATGTTTTTTCTTTATCTGCTAAAGGGGTTATTATATTGTCTTCCCATTACCAGTTGGGTTTAGGACAAGTACTCCAAAAGCACTTCATTTGGAAATTTTATTCTCGTGACTTCCCGTAAAAAATTTCCCAACTTTTGGTTGTATTGATGAAAACTTTTTTATCTTTGAAAAAAATCTGTAGTTATAGGTGTCTACAAATTGGCTTGCTTGCTTGTAGGCATCATTAAGCAACTGCTTGTAAAATGTTTCGAACGGAGTGCCTTTTTCACGACTCCCTTGAACTGCATCCAGATGTAATTTAAATGTGAGAAATGGATGTCAATCGTTGGATGCGATACAAATACTTTTAAATGTAAGGAATTGAAGTGCCTTTTTCACGACACCGATTGAACTGCATCAAAACAAGCCTACATTGCACTACTTCCAATTTATTTTTCTGGGAAGTCTTCTCCCTGATGCAAATACAATATTGGTTGCGATATTGTACGAACGACCAATGAAATAATTTGGCCATATTAATGCGGCTTCACATCTGGCAATTCGCCATCATTGAAAATCGTGGAAAAGGCCTAAGAGTTTCTATTACAAAGCCGCCTTCGTCAGCCCTATACGTTCAACGTCCAATCCATGTCTGAATTTGGTATTCCCGCAAAGCACATACGGCATTAGAAGATGATACTAACATAATCAGGCCCTGATTTATAATAGAAAAGAGCATCTCACAACTGTTAGGTACCAAAGGAGGTTTCATACAAGGAGACAGCTTTTCGTGTGATCTCTTCAACATCTTGCTTTCAAAAGTTATATGTTATATGTTATATCAAATGTAATGTTTCAATATACACAAATGTCAACAAAATTCACATCATGGTTCGATCAATAAATTAGATCTTTAAAAAAGTCGAACAAGAATCTGTTGAAGTTGTTCTGCAGACCATGTTGACGGTATTGACGCACAATGCATCCATAGAAATCGGATCTGTTATGTTGGTGTTGATATAGTTAAAGACTTCATTTACCTCTGCAACGCCAATAACAACAACAAGCAAAACGAGATTAAAAACACGACATTTCGAATTAAGAAGGAAAGGCAACAAATAGAGAGGAGTTAGATCCCCACTCCTCTCTATATGTTGTAGTTCTTATTTCGACTTATAGGACAAATGCTATGTAGATGACACCAGTCTTATACCAAGACTAACGTTTTTATTAAAAATTATAAGACATGGTTACGAAAGGAACTGATGGATTTACAAAAGTAATGACTGCAGGCAGTGGTGACGTAACAGAAATGCTGACAATCAGCAGACAAGTCTAAACTGATGAGATATTGGAAGCTAACTCTACTAAAATAGATAAAAACTCAAAAGTCTGTAAGAAAATTTAAAAAGAGCTTCTAGAAAATGTATAAAACATTGTTACGAAAGAAAATTTATTGCTGACTTGCGGAAAAGTGGGGTACCAGAATCGACGAAATATTTGAGAAAAATCATGAAGGCACTCGAAAAGAGAATTGAAAAGAAACAGGATACGACATTTTTGGCTAACTAGGCGAAATGTCTGCCACTGGATGATGTACATATAGGAAAGCTCTACTGGAAATGCCGAACAGCGGCCGTACTGCAAAAAAGGACTTGTGTAAAAGGTTTTCCGCGAGTCGTTTTGAGAGCAAACGTCTCCGAGTATGTCATTCAAAGGAGCGACAGTCCAATGTCAAAGATGAAAAAGGTACATCTGAGGCCAGTCCTATGGAACGAAATCTACTCCTAGTCAGTACGAAGAGACTTAATCAGGAGACAACGTTACGAATTGCCAACCTTTGGAATGGGAATTTGTGCCTATTCGGGACGAAGAAGTGAAATAAGGACTAACCTGAATAGAGTTAAGCTGTTTACTTAGTAACGAAGTAAAGTCTTGCGTGAATAAGTAAACAACGTCTATTTGTTTACTTAGAATCGTAATCTAAACGAACTCTCGTTTTATTTGGTACAAATCGTATCGGGGAATAAAACAAACTCTACACGGGACTAAGTTAAACCTAATGCCGTAAGAATATATACATAGTTATTATATTACCCATACATACTCACGGTGCTCTTGAAACAATTTTAAATGGAAGGTGCTTACACCTCGGAAATTTTTGCGGATTCTGAAACTACAATGTTTATAGATGAGAACAATCAAAAAACAAAAAAATCGCCGGAGCGCTTTTTAAATAAATCGCGATTTAAGTTGTCATTTTTAGGGGTTGTTTAAGTTTTCGCGATTTTGCTTAGAAACCACATTTCCTATCAAAATGGGACTAAAACAAATGTTGTAGATATGAAAATTCTCTACAAGATTGACCTTTATGATATTCTCGTCGGTTTTACCGTTTTTGAGATATAGAAGTTCAAATTGGGACAATTCAAATTCAATTCAATTCTGTATCGCCCCCTTATAGAACAATGTCATGACTGCAAATTCCCAACTTAAACTTATATATCTAAAAAAAATTTACAACTAAGGATAAGTCACTTAAGCCAGTCTTGTAGAGAATTTTTACAACTTTAAGATTTTCTCAGGTCACATGTCGATACGACTTACCGTATTCAAGCAAATTCGCAAAACCCTAACAAAAAAAAAAACTAAAAATGTAAACTGAGCTTTCCTTATCTCAAAAATGGTACAAGCTGGGAACAAATGATAAACATTACTCCTCTAGAGAATTTTAACAGCTACAACATTTTCTTTAGCTCAATTTCGATTGGACTTGCGGTTTTCAAGCAAAATCGTAAAAACCTAAAAAACACCTAAAAATGTGAATTTTGACCGCGATTTATTTAAAAATCCCTACAGCGATTTTTTCTTGTTTTTGGATTTTTCTCATCTATGAACACTGCTGATTCAGAATTCACAAAAACTTTCCCTGTGTAAGCGATTTTCATCAAAAGTTAGTTAAGGCGCACCCTACATGACATTGTTTTATAAGGGGGCGATACAGTCAGTGCATTGTCCCAAGTTGAAGTTCTATATCTCAAAAATGGTAAAAACTACGAAAATACCATAAAGGTCGATCTTGTAGAGAATTTTCATAGCTACAATATTTGTTTTAGTCCCATTTTGAAAGGAAATGCGGTTTCTAAGCAAAATCGCGAAAACCTAAACAACCCCTAAAAATGTCAACTTAAATCGCGATTTATTTAAAAAGCGCTCCGGCGATTTTTTTTGTTTTTTGATTGTTCTCATCTATGAACATTGTAGTTTCAGAATCAGCAAAAACTTCCGAGGTGTAAGCACCTTCCATTTAAAATTGTTTCAAGAGCACCGTGTACTCTTTCTTGGATTGTCTCAAATAAATAAGCAAATATATTTTGCTTACATATAAATATCAAGCAATGTGTGTGTCTACTTCGCCTGTATGTATGTTGGTATTGGAATGATGTAATTGTATTATTGTTCACTTTTTGTTGTTTTTATTTTTTAATTTATTTTTATATATTTAATTAAAGTGTGACATGTTGGTCGACAGACAGAAAAAATTTAACTGAACTACCACATTTATGTAAGCCAAATATTCATATGTTTACACACAGTACGAACATAACCTAAGAGTATAGATATATGAGATCGTCGTTAAAAAATATACTCGTAGATAGGAAAAATACCAGAGGCGTCTTGAAATATGAAACATTAGTGAAAGAATTATAATTTAAAAAATTATAAAATACATTTTAATTTTGCTCTATGAAGAAACTTTTATTTATTGTACTATGCTTAAATATTTTAATTATTGTGATAATCGAGAATGCATTGTAAATTAATTGAAACAGAATTTTAAGAATGTTATGCTCCTTATTTAAAAGCTTTACTCTACAAAGGCAACCATATAAGAATGAGTAAAATACTCCATGTAAAACTATATAAGGGCTTACGTACCGACACTCATTGGACGCTTGTCCACATATTTGCCTAGTATTCAACAAATTTTATTTATAAAATGTTACAATTTCCAAACAACTACCAAATGGACACATAAAACAGAAAAATAAAGCAGCAAAAAACAACAACTAGACCATAAAGCCAGACATGAATAACAAAACTACAAATGAATATCGGTATGAAGTTTAAATGTCACACTCAAAAATGTAAATAAAACATTCGTACATACATACATATAATACCATTGTCCTTACTAAGTGACACAGTGGCGATTGGTGACAATGGTAACAACCATTTTTTGCCATGCGTTCATTCTCAGTTTTGAATGACTCTTTCCGTCCATTTGAAACGATTGTTACGTTGTTCCCAGTTAGCGTAATGGTGACAGCCCAGTTAACGACACAAGTGATATTTGTTGCGCTATTTATTTGCAATACTGTTGTATGATGTTCGCGTCTTTCGTTTATATACAGTATTTATAAATACTGAATAGGACAATGTTTGTTGATATTTCATAGAAATTGTTCGAATCGATATTTACTACTTATAAAGAATAACATTTTCGAACGTGGCGGCATAGCAACATTATCTTTTGAAAAGTTTGCCTTATAATGCGACTATCATTTTAATATTAATTTTAATTAATTATTCGCTGGAGTCGAGCTTAATGATCGAATATTTTTTGCAAGTCAAAAAGGAAAGCCGACGATTCCAACCAACATAACCACCATTATGTGACCTGTTTTCGCTGTTGGTAGCAGCTCATCAGACATATCGGCTGTGGAATGGGTTCTCTGTCATCGAAATTTTCTGTCCTCACATGCAATGTGTTTTTTTGCAGTGAGTAGCTTTTTCCCAATTCCTGTATGGCTTCTACGACAAACACTTTTTAGCACAGCCTTTTTCATTTGCAAAAAATATTCGATCATTAAGCTCGACTCCAACGAGAAATTAATTAAAATTAATATTAAAATGATTCTCGCCTTATAGACTACATTTTCAAAAAAAAAAAATAAATAAATATGTAAAAATCAGTTTGAGTCAGGCTGGGGTTTGAACCCACGTCCTTGAAAAATATATAAAAATGTTATCACGGCGTGTTAGCGTTCGGAGCCAAACTCATAACTTTCGAAGGCTGCGCTAAAAAGTGTTTGTCGTGGTAGCCATAGAGGAATGGGGAAACAGCTAATCACTGTAAAAAACACATTGCATATGAAGGAACGCTCGTAAAACATGAAACACATTTATGTACGTTTAGGAAAAAGTTGTCTACAAGAAAAACCATCGTAAAGAATTATTCGTTAATAATAGAATTATTTATAATTTAAAAAATATTCAATTTGATTGTTTTTAAGTCTGGAGTAATTTTTAATTTATAATATTTTCTTTCCAAAAGTCGTCACGTCTTTCTTTTCAGATTCTTGTTCATTTTCGTTTCGGATTTTTTGTTCAAATTTCGAGCAGTCAGATTTAATTGATTCCATTCTATGTCAGATTTAGGACAGACAATGGAACTTTTACAATACCAAAGATTCTGTTTTTAGCTCGATGATTGGGAGTTCCTTTTTATTGCGGAGTCTAAATGACGTTTCGATCTAGGTACAACACAAATTGTTTAGTTTAGTAGTCGTACTTGTCTGATATCACTATGCAACACTGAAAATGCAAACAACTTCTAGTATACATTTTTTGAAAGTATTTAGACTATAAAAACCCTCGTAGGGTTTTGTCCTCTCAGATCCATTACGGATCTAAACCGGGCTAAATCTACACTTTTTGACATTTATCAGGCCTATATCTCAGAAACGAATAGGCATTTGGCCTTGCTGTCTTTACAATATTGTAGCCCTAAACTAGTAGAACTTATCTCTTGAAAAAACCACAAAAGAAAAACTCCACCTAGGGCATCAAAATCTATAAATATAGAAAATTTTACATAATTTGTGAAATTCTGGTCAGTATCGGCTAAACTACTGGGAGTTGAACCAAGTAACCTTTTGCAAAAATCTTCCAAATAAAGTTCTCAACAATTCTTTAGAACATTCTGAAACTGTAAAATGCTTTCTTCATGTTGTTCACAGTTCACACCAACAGTTTATTCGCGTATTTCGGATTTCACAACATTATTGATTATTGGGTTAGAAGCATTTTACAACAAAGACATGTTCTGAAGAGTTGTGTATTATATTCCAGGGAATATTTTTTTCAAAAGAAAATATTCAGAAAAAAATAACGGGTTTGGATATACGGTGTATAAAAATTGTGGCATTTTTGCATATATTTTGAAATTTGAGGCAAAAAATGCAGTTTTTTTGAGTTCATTATTTCTCCAAATATTTTATTCTTGTCCTTACCTACAAATTTGCTTCAGAGGTCAGAAGAATATTCGCATTGGTTTCAGAGATATAGACCCAAATTTCTTTAAAAACTCAATATTTAACCATGTTTAGATAGGGCCATAAAATCCGAGCTGGATCTGACACAACAAAACCCAACTAGGGTTTCTTGTCGTTTGGGTCCGTTCTTTCAACAAATCCTGAGATCGAATTGTTTGCACAAGATCACCTTAAAAATGTTGCACAGTGTATACAGGAAATGTAGGACAACATTACGACGAGAGTTTTAAAAACTTTGGTCGTGACTTTGAGTCTACCACAACATCAAACCTATGTTAAACAATAAACCTTATATAGCTTTAAACGTATCTAGATTAATAAAATAAAATATATAAGTGTGTAAATAACAAGTAAAAAAGCATAAGTCGGCTTTGCCGACAGAGATATACCCTCAGCCTATGTGAATTGTCTTTTTCAGAATTTTATGGCCCGTTTCGAATATTTGGATTTGCCGAGAAAAATGTGGATAAAAATTAAAGTTCAAAAGTGTTGCGGAGGAGGTATTCCTTTAAGTACCAGACGGACATAGTACATTATGGAAGTGAATATTATTTTGGGAGTCATATCTTGTCGATAGATATTGCGCCCACTAGTAATTTCAGTGGGTCATCGCATAAACTAAACTAAACTCCACTTAGGCCTAAGAAGAGGACCTATATGGCCATTTTAGAACTTAAAATCAATTTGGACCAATTTCATTGTCCCGTTTAAGAGATATCGTGCATACCATTTTAGTGACAATTTTTCAGTATTAGGGGGAGTCCCGGAAGGAGTGGACCGATATAACCCATCTTCGATCTTAAACGGTTGATCCTTTCGAGAGTTATCGTGCGCTCCAGCCAGACATACGGACGGACATGGCTAAATCAAGTCCAAATTATCTGAAACGGATTTCGTCCAAACATACGAGTATTTCGATGAGGCACATTTTGCCCGTATGAAAGTGTATATACCCTCGTTAGCATAAATGCTGAGGGTATAAAAACCCAAACTTAATCTCTATTGGATCGATGGAATGGGTTCAAATGCTGTTCGGATCTTCCACGACTTGCTTTGAATGAGTTGAAATGATAATAAAAAGATCGGATCTTTCACGACATCCTTTAGACGAATGCAAAAGATGACATAATCACGTCATCAAATATTGCTGAGATACTATATGAAATTTTATTCATAATTTTTATATTTTTTTATAAAATGTTTCCCGAGTTAACAAACTATATTCCTAAATTCAGTTTTCACAACATTGCCAAATTTCGATGTGGATAGATTATATTGTGTTTTTTTACTTTCTATTTTACCAATTGTTTTCAACACAAACCTTGACATAGAAAACGTTTTATTTTATGAAGATTCACAAAACTGGTCCAAAAACTGTCACACAAATCATTAAAATGCGAGAACTGAAGTATTATTGATATAACGACCGTAATGCATTGAATTCCCTTCTGCCTTTTGTTACTTTGCCACTGGAGATTGACCTGAAAATTCAATTCATTTCCCTTTTCACATAGAAAACACACAAACAATTTGCAACGATTCATATACATTTGTACATATTCATGCGCACATCTGAACAAGAATCGCATAGAATGTGGCATAGATCTATCAAAAACATTCCCATTTTTTCCATTAAAATGTTCTGAAATTCATAAATTAATTGAAATGAATAATGGTTTTATTTTGTATTGTTTATGCGATATCATTGTTGTTGTTGTTGCATTTGCAAATTGTTTGCACAGACAAACTAGATGTTGAGGAAAAGTCAACCCCCAATCTGACCAACTGACTGACCATTAGCCTGTGAGTGTGTGAGTAAGCAACAGAGGGACACACAATGAAGGCATTTCAGCCAAGCATGACAGCTCAACAGACCTTCGGACCATTGCATATTTTAGTTATGGTTGAGGTGATAAATGACATTTGCATCTTGAAATTATCGTTGTGATTATCACTGGCTTCTGAGTCTGTGACAGTAGCAGTACTCCGCCCAGGGTATAGTGGTTGGTGGTCAGTAGAGTGCCAACCATTGAATGTCACATATGTTGCTTCTTTTGCATGGTAATTAGGATTTAGCGGTCTCACGAGTCCCATTGTTAGCCTGCTTTAATTGTAGGGATGTATCTGAAGTTGTCTCGCATTGTTCTCAATGTGGAAATTTTTATGGGATTTATGACAAATTTATGGTAATTGACTCTTGGCTAATGTGATTAATCTTGCAGGACAGTTTTTTGCTGGTTGCAAACTAAGAATTTGCAAAATATGTTTGAATATTGTGCAGATGTCCTTTAAGACATATCGTAAATATTCCAATCATATCAAATGATATTTGTGAAGTGGAAATGTTTGCAATTTAAAATGTGAATACTTTAAGACGCTTTTATAGAAATGGGATGGATATTAAAACTTTATTTTGAATATGCTCCTGATTTTTGGGTCTCCTTTTCTAGATTTCTACAATATAGAGTTATTGAAAATCATTTATTCCAACATTTATTTATATTTTCGAAAAATCTTTCTTCATAACGAAAATTCAGATAGTAGCAGCCAAATGGTACATTTGGACTTCAACGCCAATGGTTAATTATGACTCTTTCAATGTGGATATTATCGTATCATTGGATTTGTAACGGGTATAGAGTATCATTGTGGATATTATCGTATCATTGGATTTGTAACGGGTATAGAGTATAAGAGGGCCCTACATTTATAAATAGAAAGTCTGTAACCCGTTCTTTATTTTACAGTACACAAAAATTGGAAAACTTTTAAAATGTATAAAGGAAAAATAGTAACGGTAGCTTCCTGCAGGTTCTGGAACAGGCCAATTAATATGATATCGAGTTTTCCAAAAATAAAAAACACTGCAAATCAAATTTTCTTTATTAAGACTAATATACACTAGCGGTCATCTGAATATGTTTGAATTTTTTTCTTTTTATATGTTAAGTTATCTTCTGCTGTGTTCGTATTACAGATCCATACTATTTAGTTTTTGAGAGACCTATCCTATGCCAACATTCCCAAGAAAAAACTTGACGGTGTAGCCATATTTTCGGAAAATACCCAATTATAATAAAAAATGTACAAAAAAGTGTCCAATTTTTCCGATCATCAGAATAGGTTTGAATCAAATAAAATATAAAAATTGTACTACCCAAGCAAATATTGCGCAATTTTTTGGTTTAGTTTAGTAAAATGGAACATTCTGATAAATCCTACAACAAATTTGACCCGCTTTATTAGAATCGTGGGTTCAATTCTCAACATGGAAAAGTTAGCAAGAACTTTCAGGTAAAATCAAGAAATATTCAAACAAAAACGTTTTATAAACTTGCTTTAAATGACTTTTTGATTTCGTAAGATCTCTTCTGAGCTTCGAAAATTGTCTGGAAGCAAATACCAAGTGTAGCCATATAATTAGGATCGATAAATTAGAAAGGTCATTGAAAATAGTTGGTATTTTAGTTCAAGTTTCATTTTTTAACTATCCTTGCAGTACAAATTTAAGTATTATCATGCTCACAAATCCACCATAGTTGACCACATGTATCATTAATGTTCGAAAAATGTAATTCAAATTTAACTCAAAGGGGCATGATATCGCCGACTTTTATAGTGCTGTATAACTTCAGTAGTCCATTCTTTTGTGCTTATTCGTGTTTGTTTTATGACTTGTGAACAGAAAAAAAACTTTTTGACCTGACTATATAGGTATTACAGCACTATAAAAGTCGGCGATATCATGCCCCTTTGAGTTGAGAAGTTGTCCGAGAGAAGTTGTACAAGGCTGAATTGCTCAGAAAATGTCGTCAACATACTGAGGTGGAAATGTGACATTATTTCTTGGTAAATAACAAAAGAAGAGTATTTGCAATGTTGATTAACAAAAATATACATATGTTTATACTATGTATTTACATATGTATGTACGAATGCATATTGTCATATATATTCATTATATTCTGAAGTAATATTTAAACAATAGTAACAACATTACACTAATGCAAACACATACGAATTATGGAAATACGTGTGATTTTTGTTTCATTATGCTCTTTTTTCTTCCTCTTGTTTTTGAAATGCTTCTTTACACCTTGTTTGCTTTTGTTGTTCATGTATTATTGTTTGTTGTGTCGTTAGAGAATATAATGTGTTTTTAAAACAAAATAACAATATAAATTTAACTACACGTCCTTACCACTGCCGTACCTTAAACAACGTAAAAAACTGCTGTTGCCACTGTGTCTGTCGCCTGCACATGTGGCGTCTGTGTTTAAAGGCCTTGTTCGGCGGCATACCTTTGTTAATAAGACAAAATATGTGTCTATTGTCGTTTTGTACAAATTGTTGCTGCAGGATGCCAACAGATGACGCAATTATAAACTGTTGCTTAATTGAGGTTCAATCCCCGAAATTAAACGACACACACATGCACATTTAAAATTCTTCTCATTACAAAATATATAAATATGAAATATCAGTGCATGTATGTAATCAGGTACATATGTATGTATGCATGTGCGAAAGCTTTCATGTGTGTGCTTAGGATACACGTAATTTTATACTTTACACTTATACAAACACAAAAAGGAATTTCCCTTACCGTTCGTTGAGTTTTGACAATTTTAACGTTCATTGTGTTAACATTAAGTCTCCATATTCTCACATCCTCTTCATTGTCATTTTATGTGTATGTGTGTGTCATAAATGATGTTTATGTTGGTTATTACTGAAATTTCACAACTCGACTATTGCACAGTTGCTTGCTAGATGCAAGTCATGGTTTTAAGTTTAGTAAAAACAATAGATGTTTTTTCGAACATAAAAATACATAACTAAAATTCGGAAGACAATAGAAACGTTTCTTATAAGATTGAAATAAAATCTAAAATCTCAGTTTTCAATTTACTTACTACCCAAAAACCTTTTGTTAGTTGCGGAACTTTGTTGAGGGATTTTAATTGTCCTGTCCTATGCTTAGTAGATACATACATAGCTCTAAAATTTAAGTGAATTATATGAAGAAGGACGCCTCTCAGGGGTTGCAGAACGTTTGGCATATTCACAGCGAATGAGTTGATTTGACAGCTCGTCCACCTGCCCATCCTCATCTTCATTAATAGAACTTCCAACTTCATAATCTCTGAAAGACGTACTTAACCAATGTTGAAACTGAATGGAAAAGTTTGATCAATCCTCGCATCAGAGTTCTCTCTGCCAAATTCCTGCTGATCGAATACTAGTCATACTGCTGTTGATTCTAGCGAGAAACAAATTCATACAAAGCGTTTAATAATGATAAGATTTCAATTGTTATGTTAAACAAGTAAGTAAAGGAACAAAGTCGGGCGGGGCCGATTATATGATACCCTGCACCACCACGATTTCAATAATAATTTAATAATAATAACAAGTAAAAAAGTATCAGTCGGCATTGCCGACAGAGATATACCCTCAGCCAGTGTGAATTGAAACTTTCATCTGTTGACGATATCGAATCTAATACCGGCTACGCAGATTTTGTGGCCCTGTTTGGAAATATGGACTTGCTGACAAAAATATATTTGGTTTGAAGCTCTAAAGTGTTGTGGAGGATGTGCTTGAAGGATTGGACCGACATAGTTCATTATACCCTATACCACAATGTGGAGAAGGGTATTATAAGTTTGTTTTGGTAAAAATTCATATAACACCGCGAAATATTCGTCGGAGACCCCCAATGTGGTATACCAATCTTCATATCTCGACGAGATAAAGCGATTTTGAGATGTGTGTCCGTCCGTCCGTCCGTATGTCCATTATAAATTGTAAACACGCTCCAGGCCGCAATTATGGACCGATCGGCACGAAATTTTGTATGGAGGTCGGGTTCATATCAGAATAGATCCCAATTCTTATTGGTGATCATCGTGAAATATTTAGCGGGTGAAATGGACCAAAAACATAATATTTATCCAATTTTCTAGCGGCTCTGTAGGTCTCAATAATAGTCCGATCAACGCGTAATTTTAAATAAGGTAAGAGTATATCACAAAGGAGAAGCTTGCAATTTGAGATGGCGATCGGATAATATTTAGAGGGTTAAATGGACCAAAACTTTTGTGTGAAAATTGTGAAAATTTTTAATATACAGCTTATTTCTTAATTCCTGGAAGTGACATTCCGGACAAGTGAGATATACTTGAATGTGGAACGCTTGACCTTTCAATTGATGCCAATTATGTTGGTGTGCATGATCAGATAACAGAGTCACAGCCTAGTATATTCAGTTATTTGTTTGTAGTGTAATAATAAACTCGATAGAAGTCGCAATTATACATCAATAGTCACGAAATTTTGCACCGGGTAAGAGTATAGGTCGAAAAAGATGCCTACAATTTTGAATGATAATCTGATATTATGTAGCGGGTGAAATGGATCATTACTTTTGTATGAAAAATATAAAAATTTTATTTTTGGTCGATATTTTAATTCCTTAAGGACATATGGTAATATTCAAAAAAGTTTTACAATCGTTGAAGTTGAGGTTCACCATTTAATAAGTCGCGAACTGTTAATACATTTTTTAAAATATTAATATATTTATATTAATTGAAGTGTTTTAGCCACGATCTCATAATATGGACCATAACAAATAATTTTCGTGGAAGCTGCGTTGGTGGTAATATAAAAAAATGGGAAAAATGTGTTGAAGTAAACAAGTTTTTTTGTGTTCTTTCTTGATTTCTGGCCAAACCACGCAAAACTCAAACCTGTGCTAAAAGAGAGAACTAAAGAATACCCCTTGGGCAACATGGTTCTAGTGTATAACTTTTCGATATATACACTGCATCCCCCTAAAATCGATGCTGACATTTTGAAGTTTTGATTTCAGTGTTTTTCGAATTTTTCTTATAATTATAGGGTGCAACTAGATAATAATCCAAACTAGTTTATAGGATTGTAGAACTCGCGATTCCACGTCGTTCGATGTATATCTCATGAGTGTGCTCCGTACAGCTTCCTAGTAATAGGAGTCCAAAGGCGAAAATTTGGTGCGTAAATTTTCTGAAAAAACCCATTTTTTTGGCTTTAAAATTTACAACTGTCGTACAGGTACCCCTGAACCCCGCGTGATTTTAGTTTTTTTACGTGCCGGATCTAATAAGCCCTTCCGCGTTCGAATCCATCCACTAAAACGCCGGATATAGATACCTTGAAAGTAGGAAAATCTGCAAAAATATATTTTGACAATTCCGCGAATTGAACCGCGATTTTCTTTGATTATTTTTGCATAAATTTAATCCTTTATACGCGATTATAATATTTGCCAAAAAGGTGTGTCACAAATTACAAAGATTCAGGAGTAATATCCCTATTTATCCCAAAATAGAACATCCGCAGTTCTTGGCGAATCTGTCTAAAATAATTTATATTGACGTATTTTTAATAGGCGGCCATTGAAATCGGATGCACCTTATAATCATATGCACATCGCGTAATTTTTACCCACTTGAAGGTTTTTTGAATAGTAAGATGCAACTGATGGCACACTTTGGCCGCTGAATGAAACACGGGAAAATCCATGCATATTGATAGACATGAACTCCCTGTATCCGAAAATCACGTGCACCTCAACTGATTTAAACGGATTCGCGAATTATACGGTTTTTAACTTCTATGTTTTTTCTTTGATTGTAATTTCAATATTACTCTCTACTTCTTATTTCAATTGCTTATCACAGAAAGCAAATATACTTTCACGATGACTAATTACTTTTCTTGTACAAGTTTAAGCAAAATACTTCAGGATTTGGATCGAAATTTAGCGAAATAATAGAATAACTCCCAATTTTTTTTTTTTCAAATTTTTCGTATTTAACCAAAAAATATATTTTTGAAATAATTTCCAACAATAAGTTTCCGTTCTTTGTTGTTGCTGTAATATGCAAGTTATAAACGCGATCTTTATAATTTTGGTATCACATTTTTCTACGCGTTGTCTAGATTATGTACGTATTTTTAAATTATTTGTTTAGAGATTTTTATGGACTCTGAGTTAAAATAAATTAAATTTACTCCATGATTTGTTCAAAATTTGATTTTCCACGAAAATAAAAATAAATTTAGCAACTAATTTAGCATCTACGCATAGATATCAAATGCTGTTAACGATTCATATATACATGTTCTTATTATAACACAATAGGAATTTTCAAATATTTTTTCTTTATAAGAGATTAAAACCCTCAATAACTTTTAAGTGCAGCATCCAATTTTGTGAACGAGAACAGATTTGAAACCACGATTTTTTTCGTAAACCATGTACCAAAAATGGCGGATGTGCTCACCAAAAAAATATTTAATTTTTTTTCTATGGAATTTTAAAGGAAATTTGAAAATTACCATATATCTTTCGCAAAGTAGCCTTCATATGGAAAAAAAACTACTGACTTCTCCTCTGATGTAAATTGCAATAAAGTGTTTGCTAGATAACGGGCCTACTGCCTAATATATAATGGATTCTGTGTAGAGAACCACATTTTTATCCCATGCTACATATTATCTCTCCAAAAGTTTATGTAACACCACGAAATATTCGTCCTAGACCCCTTATTTGGTATGCCAAAATTCATATCTCGACGAGATAAAGCGATTTAGCGATGTGTGTCCGTCCTATAAAAATTGTAAACAAGCTTAAAGCCGCAATTATGGACCGATTGTAACGAATTTTTTAAGGAGGTTGGGTTCGGGCCAGAATAGAAATGATTAGTTTTTGTGATGATCGTGAAATGTTCAGAGTATGAAATGGACAAAAAACAAAATTTTAGCCAACCCGCAAAATTTTAAACAAAGTTTGAGTTTATAATTAAGAAGCAGCGTACAAACCAACGTGAAGATCAGATAATACTTAGCGGGTTAAATGGACTGAAACTTTTGTGTGAAATTGGTAAAAATTTCAATAACGTAGCGGTTAAACAACGCAAGTAGTAGTACTATATAAGTGGGTTTCATTACATTTTAGTCTGTGTGAACTAAATTTTCCTTTTCTGCTACAAAAATGTCTTTGTCATGCTAGATAACTTTTTGGTTTTGGTCATAAGTATTATACATTACATCTCTGATATTTGATAATTAAATTTTCACAATCATTCATCAATCAAAAGAAGTTCCGTGGAGAGCGATTGCCCAGGGTAGTGGTATAGGGTATCCCATGGTCGGCTCCGTCCGACTATAGACTTTTCTTACTTGTTTTGAATTGAATCTAGTTTTGGGTGCCAATGCTTTCGATAGATATTGTGCCCACCAGTCAGTTCAGTTGGTCGCCGTTATAACTTAGAGTTTTTGGATCACTATGTCAGGAACCTGCACTTGCCCACGAAAATCGTAATATTGCTTAAAGGACCACAGGTAGTAGCATCGGTATATTTTTCCACAGCATCTTCGATCAGATCCTTAACTGCACTTTAACAAATATGTAGAACTTTTGTTGGAGAGGTACCCTAAGAAGAAGACCGATATGGATAATTTCTGAAGTAAAATGACATTTGGACAAATATTAGGAGATCCCAAATTTGGACGGATGCTCCGTTCAACAGGTATAGCGCGTACTATTTTTATTGACAGTTTTTTACCGTTTTTTTTGGGTGAGATACCGGAATGGGAGCACCGACAGTGATCATCTTCAAAACTTAAACTAAGTTTGCACAATATATTCCGAACTCCAAGTTTTGGACAGAATCAGCTGATACATTTGAGAGTTATCGTGCGCTCCAGCCTACACATTGTGCCATAGTGGATTTTAACACCTTTCGGCCTATTTTCTCAGGAGTATGACTTGCCCCTGATACAACTTGTACCGTCGTAAGTGTGGCAGTGAATACAAGCTGTTAAAACAAGAATCAAAGCGATTTGAAAGCAGGTCCTAAACTGATCTTTTCTGTTAGAGGTACCCGAAGAAGTGGACCAATAGAGTTCATATTGGAAACTCGTCTATGTCTGGTAAATATTTTATGATGTGCAAACTATGGAGGTTACTCCTTTCAAGAATAGATCCGTATTCTTGTGGGAGAGGTACCTGAAGGTGTGGACCCATGTGACCCATCTTCGAACTTAAACTTAAAATTTTGACAAAAAACCGGTGGATCCGTTCGAAAAATATCGTGAGCTCCAGCCAGCCAGACAGACATACGGACTGACGGTCATGGCTAAATCAACTCCAATTTGTCTGAAGCGGATTTCGTCCAAACATACTTCTTAATTGAAAACGATTCTGTAGTAAGTGTTTTACTAGAAAAAGTAAGAAAAGTGCTACACAACCAAAAGCATTCATCACGAATGGCTGAGATAAAAGACATTGTGCTCTCAGCAAAATGTAGAGAAGCGATTCAGATCTGCTACAGAGAGCATTCACTCCCACTGGAGTCTTGGGATGATTTTATATTTTCTGATGGGACGACAATTATGTTATAATGTCATAGATGGGTCCAAAAAGTATGGCGAACACCTCACACAGCCCTAGAAAAAATTTAATAGATACAGTAAAGTTCGGGAAACTGTCAGTTATGGTATGGGTTGTATATCTAGCAGAGGCCTTGGTAAAATCCGGATTTTTGAGGAAACAGTTAAAAAGGAGGTTTATTTGGATGTTTATAAAAATGATTTAACCAACACCGTCAAGAAATTTGGCTTTGTTGTACTGAAAATTCCAAGCAATATAAATACTACAAGACAACGACCCTAAACATAAACCTTATAAAGTTACGACTTGGTTGTTATACAACTGCGCCAAAGTTGTCGACATCCAGCCCAAAGTCCAAATATTAACCCCATCAACATTTATGGGTCCACCTAACGAAAAAAGTCGTGAAAAGATCGGCGACCGACTTAATAAAATTCATTAGAAAAGTATAGAAAAAATACCAATGAAAATATGACATTCCAAAATTAAATTATTCAATTCCAGACGTTTACAGGCTTTATTTGATGTCAGAGGTGGGCATACGAAATATTAGAACCAACTTTTCCAGAAATACCGTGTAGACTGAAAAATAATTGTATAAAAACAAGTTATGCCTGATGAGCTGAATAAAAACCACCAGCGAAACGATCGTAGCATATGGTTAAGTGTGTGGGACTTCGTTAGAATTCACTTTTTCGCTCGATTAATTCAATTAATTGAAAAGTTGTAAGTTTTGCAAAAATTTAGTTGACAATACAAGAAATGGGTTGTTTTCATTTTTGTTTATTTTAATAACATTTTAGTGGAATTTAGCTATTTTTTTTATTTTACTTTATTAATAAACATGTTTAAAAATTAAACTAACTAACAAATATATTAATAATGTTATTTATTAATACCAAATTACTTACTTACTTACTTACTTAGCTGGCCCATTACAGAACATTTGTTCTATAGGCCGAACTTAGAAGAGATCTCCATTCCTCTCTATTTGTTGCTTTGCATTCTGGAATACCGCGCCTTTTCATCTCATCATCCACTTGTTTGCGCCATCTATTCCTTGGACTGCCAATTCTGCGTGCACCGCCATGTGGCATGTATTCATACGCCTTTTTAGCGGGTTCATCATCGCTCATTCTTATGATATGGCCTAGCCAACGCAATCGCTGCATCTCGATACGTTTAACTATATTGATGTCGTTGTATAGCAGATACAGCTCGTGGTTCATGCGACGTCGATATTCACCGTCAACGCAGATTGGCCCGTAGATCTTTCGAAGAATTTTTCTCTCAACACACCAAGCACTGCCATGTCTGCTTGCGCAAGTACCCAGGCTTCGGAGCCATACATCAGCACGGGTAGTATCAGTGTTTTGTAGAGCGTTATTTTTGTTTGACGAGATGTGGCTTTGTTTTTAAACTGCTTACTTAAACCAAAGTAGCATCTGTTGGCCAATACAATTCTTCTTTTTATTTCACAACTGATGTCGTTTGTTGTGTTTACGGAGGTGCCGAGGTAGACGAAGTCTTTAACTACCTCAATATTATAGGAACCAACTTCCACAGTCGGTCCGAGCTCAATGGACGCATTGCGCGTCGACACCATCAACTTGGTCTTCTCACCGTTTACCGCCAGACCCCACTTTAGCAGATTCTCCTTCGACCTTTATAAAGGTATCAGTTACTTCTTTTACTGATCGGCCCATGATGTCTATATCATCAGCATAAGCAAGTAACATGTGACTGTTGGTGTAGATTGTGCCACTTCTTTTGACGTTTGCCTCTCGTATAACCTTTTCTAGCAGGATGTTGAAGAGGTCACACGAAAGGCTGTCTCCTTGTCTGAAACCTCTTTTGGTACCAAACTCTTGGGAGAGGTTCTTTCCTATTTTAACTGAGGACCTCGTGTCAGTTAAAGTCATTTTACAAAGCCGGATGAGCTTTGCGGGAATACCAAATTCAGACATGGCTTGGAATACCTTTGAACGCAGCGGGCTGTCGAAGGCTGCTTTATAATCGACAAAAAGGTGGTAGGTGTCGATCTGCATCTCTTGGGTCTTCTCCAGGATTTGCCGCAGGGTAAATATCTGGTCAATGGTGGACTTGCCAGGTCTAATGCCGCATTGGTATGGTCCAATTATCTCGTTGACCATAGGCTTTAGTCGTTCGCACAATATCCTGACACGATCTTGTAGGCAATAGGGAATAGACTTATGCCCCTATAGTTAGAGCATACAGTCTTATCTCCCTTCTTGTGGACGGGGCACAGGATACTCAGGTTCCAATCGTCGGGTACTCGTTCTTCCTGCCAGATGGTGCTAACTAGCTGATGAATACACCTTATCAGCGTGTCGCCTCCGGTTTTGAACAGCTCGGCTGGTAAGCCATCGGCCCCTGCTGCCTTATTATTCTTCAGCCGATTTATTGCTGTCTTTACCTCATCTTGGCTGGCGGTATACATTCTATACCATCTCTGGGATTTGAACTGTGGTATCTTCGTCGTCTTCGCTGCTATTGGATACCAACAGATTTGAAAAAATGTTCTTTCCATATCCTGAGTACACACTATCTGTATCAGTTACCAAATTACCTTGCTGGTCTCTACAGGAGGATGTGCCTGTACCAAAGCCATCAGTTTGATGCTTGACTCTTTGGTAGAATTTTGGGACTTCATTCTGGCTCCTGTACATCTCGATTTTTTCACACTCCCGCTTTTCCATCTCTCTCTTTTTCCTGCGGAAAAGACGTTTCTCCTCTCTCCTTTTCTCCCTGTATCTCTCTCGTGCGCTACGCGTTGCTACGGATTGTAAAGTAGCCTTATATGCCGCATTTTTCTCTTCGGTGGCAGCACGACACTCCTCATCATACCATGGATTCCTTGGTGGAGGTCTCTGGTATCCAAGTATGGATTTTGCGGCTGTTTGCATGGAGTGGCAATGCTTTGCCATTGCGCTGATATGTTATCGGGATGAGGAGTGCTTTGATTAAGCAATTGGGCTCGTTGAGTGGAATATGCTGTGGCTATCTGTTGTGATTGCAGCTTACCGATGTCTAACTTTCGTGTTGTGTCTGTTCGTACTTTGTTTGCAACGTTTAAGCGGGTGCGTACCTTTGCTGCAACAAGGTAGTGGTCCGAATCAATGTTTGCGCCTCGGAACGATCGTACATCCAACACGCTCGATGAATGTCTTCCATCTATCACAACATGATCAATTTGGTTTCTTGTTTTCTGATCTGGAGACAGCCAGGTGCCCTTATGAATATCGAGATGATTAAATATGGTACTGCTAACTACCATGTTTTTTGCAGCTGCAAAGTCTATCAGCCTCATACCATTGTCAGATGTTTCACTGTGGAGACTGAATTTCCCGACTGTTGGGCCAAAGATATTCTCCTTTCCAATTTTGGCATTAAAATCGCCTAGAATGATTTTAATGTCATGGGCAGGGCAACGGTCATATGTTTCTTCTAAGCGCTCGTAAAATATATCTTTGGTCTGTTCGTCCTTTTCTTCAGTGGGAGCATGAGCGCAAATAAAGCTGATGTTGAAGAATTTAGCTTTTATTCGAATTGCAGCAAGTCTTTCATTTACTGGAGTGAAGCTGGATACCAGATGTTTTAGTCTCCGACTAACTACAAATCCGCAACCAAACTCATGCTTTACGTCATGGCAGCTATAATACAGTGCGTCACCTTTAGGTGTTGTTGTGACGCCTTTCCCAATCCATCGTATTTCCTGTATGGCAGTAATATCGGTCTTGTACTTTTCAAGTACGTCTGCCAATGCGAAGACTGCACCTTCTCTATAAAGAGTGCGAACGTTCCAGGTGCAGATTCGCAGATCATGGTCCTTAGAACGTTTGCGGGGTTCGTCAACTTTAGAGGGGTTTGTTTTTCTTTTCTTTCGTTTTTTCATAGTAGGCTGTTTTTTCTAGGGGAGGGTTACTAACCCGACGCCCAAACCCAAGTTTTTAACGTTCTTATGGGAGAACGCGCGGCACATGTTAGCTCACTACCTTTAACGGGTGTTAAAGGCAGTTCCCCAGGTGACACCACGGGGAGGTCAGTGTCCACTTGAGATGAAAGAGGGACCAAGATAAATCCTGGGCTTTGCCATGTTAAAACCGGTCAGGACCGTTGCTTGGTATCTTCCATCCCCTACGTCACCCAAATTAGTATTACCAATAAAACGTTCTTTTATATACAATTTTTTAATAATTTTGCGTTTGCAATAATTTAGTTGACTAACTGTACATGTAAACATGTTTCGGTATAATGTTTCGGTATAATTCCTTATACAAAAAATTCATATCATTTAAAAATTTATAACATCTTTATAGTATTTCTTAAAAGAAAGTAACACAGAGAGCACTTTCACACAACCTAAGTGAAAATATAGAGTGCGAAATCTGACTTTTGGTCAGTAAAATGGGCTGTTTGACCTTTAGTGCGATGTTCAGATTCATGCATATTATGAACGCTTTTCTTAAAGTGGAAAAGGTAAGTTTGGCGTATGTGTTATTTAAGTGGATTTTGTATGCGATTTTGTTTTGATACATACTTAGAAACAATAAAGTTCTCTGTAATATTTTGTTATGGGAAGAGTGTACTGTTGTAAACGTTGGTGATGTTGATGTTGTTGTTGAATCGTTTTGAATTACGAGGGCTGAACGATAACTATCTGGCTTTCCAATGAAAAC